>NW_027187246.1:1371331-1379001 GCF_028583685.1 Petaurus breviceps papuanus
CTCTCTCTCTCTCTCTCTCTCTCTCTCTCTCTCTCTCTCTCTCTCCTGGACTAGGGACATAATAATCATTCATGGCCTGATCCAATGCTGACAGGTATGGAAGCATTAACCTGCTGCATTTTTCCCCCTGACAGAGCCAGCTTACCTCTCCTTAGGTAGGTTGGTGGCCTCACTAGAAGGCTCACCATATTAGTATAGATTTAGTTTGGACATCCAATCAGTTTCAGTCCTTCAGCAACCGAAACTCCCAAACTCAAGCAATCCACCAGCCTTGCCCTTCTCCAGGGATTACAGTCATGCCCATACTATGGTCCATCTATACTCAACTTGCTTCATCTCATCCAGAATTTCATCTGCCATATCCCTTCCTTTGCACTGGTTATCTTACACACCTAGAAGACTGTCTTTCCTGACATCCAATTCAGTTTGCCAGCTTCCCTTAAGACTCCACTCAAACACCCTCTCCAACAATAGGCTTTCCCTACTCCCTCCTCTAGAGTTGCTACAGCCCTCCCCTCTAAGCCTACCTTGTGTTTATCTTACATTTTCTGATTTGTACCTATTGTCTCTCCCAATCAAGTGTAGACTCTGTATGGAAAAGGAATGCTTTTGACTTTTCTTTGTGTTCCGAGTACTTAGCACAGTGTCATATGATAAGTACTTAAATGTTTCTTGATTGATTGATTAGGTGATTGATTGAGGGGTTTTACTTTAATATCTCTCAGGGCAGACCATACAGATGTCTTCAAAGTAAACAGTTTTCCAACTTAAAAGTCTTCCACATTTTTTAAAGACAGATCCTTTAATAGATGTAAGGTTAAGTATTCATTGAATCAATTTCCAAATGAATTTGTTATTGTAGTTTTGGTTTTGGACTGAACAATCAGTGGAGGGGACTTCTGATGAGCAAACACCTTCTATTAATGCAGAAAAGCACCTGCTTCTCACTTTAGCCTTAAAAAGTTACATAGGGAAATGAGGGGTTTAGCAACTTGGTCAAGATCACAGAACTAGTATCTATCTATGAAAGGCAAGACTTGGAATTAACTCTGTTACTCCAGCTCTATCTACTATGCCTTGCTACCTCTCTATTGCATAATGTTATTATTGTTAATTACTAATAAAAATATTCTTTTTCTTCAAGGTTTTACATATTCAAATTATTTTGGAAAATATTAGTTATATATTTGAGATTATTTTGGAAAATGTCTAAAATTTCTCTGGAAAGTTTTCCCATATTTTTTCCATTGTATAAGCTTTCTAATTTTTTCCTTAGATTTTTCTTTCCTAAAACAAAATATTAATTTTTTTACTCAAACCAGTTGCAAAATAAAACTTTAGCCCTTCCATACAAATGTGACACCTTACTCACATTAAAAGGTAGTTTAAGATGATGTCTTTCCTTGAGGAACTTAAGTTTTCTGCAAATAAAATTCTTAAAGAGAGGCACATAAGATTAGAGCTTAAGCATCCTGAAATCATATGGTCCAATCCCCATCTAATAGATGAAGAATCTGAGTGTCCAAGAGAGAAAATGACTTGCCCAAAGTTACACAGATAGGAAGTAGCTGAACCAGGATTCAATCCCTTGTCTGCTGAATATAAATTTAATGTTCTTTCTACTATGACAGGCTGCTCAAATAATCCCAATTCTGTTCAGTGAACATTGCAATTATATACTTTCCTTGCTTAGAGAGCATATTGCAAGGAGGTGGGGTTTTTTTGCTTATTTTTTTTTTTGCATAAAGATTATAACCATAGTCTCTCCCTTCAATCCTTCATGGAGAATTCAGCTAAGATTCTGAAGTCCTCCTTCAGTATCTCACTACCTTGAATGCCATGGATGCAATGCCAGAGGAACATAGAAATTACTAAGAAAAGAGCACTCTCTATGAAATTAGAGGATGTGGGTTTAAATACTTCCTCTGCTACCTTTGTGACCTTGGAAAAGTCAACCTTTCTGGGCCTTGGTGACCTCATATGGAATATAAGGAGAGTAGCTTAGAGGACCTCTGAGGTTCTTTTCAGCTCTCTATCAGTGATCCATTGATTAATTTCCACTCTTGATATGAGATGACTTTTTTATTTACAAACATCTTTGATGATATATTTATGCCAATTCTGCACAGTTCTTTGGTAGTTGATATCTTGCTGCCCATAATGCCATATGCTTGTTCCAGGATAATAACTAGGGTGAGGTGACTATAAGGCAATAGAGTTTAGAGGATTTTGACAACTTTTTCACTCATTTACTGATTTAGAAAAAAAAAAGCAGCTTAGCACCTAGTCAGCGAGAATAATTTGTTAAATTTAGTTAATAGTAATTAGCTGAAAGAACTCAGCTAGAGCCTTCTCTCTGTCAAAAGTCTAAAAAAAATGTCTTGCCTTGCCTTAAAGGAAATTTCATCTTTTAAAAGGTAGAAGAACCAAATAAGGGAAATTTTATTTTTGATCAGATTTCTTTAACATAAAAGAAATGTCTCCTGAGGTAGAAGTGGTGAATCCCTGAGCAGAGGGAGAAGAGGGAGCCCCGTCTGAGTTTGTCTTAAAGAAAGGGATAAAGTTGGGGGCAGTATAACTTACAATCAGGAGTACTGTAAAGGTCATATGTGATCATAGATATAAATCACTTTGCAAAACTTAACACACTATATAAATGTCAATTGTTGTTATAGTTCAGCTAATCACTAGACCTGGTGATTATTTGGTGATAATTTCATTTCCTAAACCATTTACTGTACTCTTATTAAATTTACGTAATGATTATAGAGCTATAGAGATGAGTTAATAAATGTTTAATAGTTGGGCCTTCTGAAAAAATAAATGTATGTACATAATTTAATTCAGGGTATTCACTGGAAGGTCAAGTACTGAAGCTAAAGTTGAAATAATTTGGTCACATAATGAGAAGGGACTCACTGGAAAAGACCTTCATGTTGGGAAAGATTGAAGGCAAAGGAGAAAGGGATGGCAGAGGATGAGATGGATAGATAGTGTCATGGAAACCTCAAACATGAACTTAGACTTCAAGAGATAGTGTAGGATAGAAGGGCCAGCTAAGCTGTGATTCATAGGATCACAAAGAATCAAACACAACAGAAAGACCAAACAACATACTTTTGAGATGAATCTGCATTGCTAACATGTTCTTAAGTCTAAACAATAAAAAAAAAACAATGACAATAAATCAAGCCCTTATTTGTAAGCAATTGCTAATTTCTGAGATGTGAATGTTCAATATAATGGTAAACAATGGGCCAAGGGGCAAGGCTTGCTCCTTCACCTCCATGCATACAACCCAAATTTGAAGAAAAGAGATTCTAAAGGTATCAGAGGAAGAACAGACATAATTCTGTTGACTATAATTCTACAGAGGAAGTCAATTTAGGAGCACTAGGAAATCTACAAGAATGAAATGCAAAGGACTAAAATGAAACCATTCCAGCGAGGAGAAAAATGGAGTTGCCTAAAGAGACCAGTATATCCACAGGGAACCCACCAGCCAACTTAGATTTTTAAAAAGACCTCTACAGAAGATCAAAGAGGTTGAGCATAAGAACATGGCATGGCGCTGTAGCAATACTATCAAAAGCAACAAAGCTCAGAATCAGGTGAAGCTGGTGAGGAAAGTTAAGGACAATAAAGTGTTTGCATTTTTGGTTTTAAACCTAGTAGAAAAAAAGAAGGGGATCAGAACAATCAAGGACTTCTCTTCAGAGTTAATGGGATGAAGCTATCTGACAACAGAGAGAAGGGGTTCTTAAATTTTTATTTTGCTTTTGTTCCCTCTGCCAAAAATAAAACACTTCAGACCAGAAAAGTCATGGGGAGTGAACTGAGAATGAGAAATTGATCTGCAAACAAAGGCATTGTAAGAGAATACCTAGTTGGCCTTTATGAGTTCAAATCTCTTGTCTTAGCCAGACTATAGTTGTACCTTTTTCATTCCCTATGACCAGTTTTAACATTTGCCATCTAATCTCTGCTCCAGGCACATCTCCTCTCAGCTATCTTGGTGCCAGTTACCCATAGGAGCTCTAATTTCCCTTTTCCTGAGGTAGAAGCACCATACTACTTCAGAGGAAGTAGTCCCTTTGGGCTTCTTTATTTCGCCTTGTGATCACATTTCAAGGTCTTTTTTTCCTGCTAGGGATAAGTGTAGCAGCAACCACACTGGTGTACCCAGAATGACTGCTAGAACAGGTTCTTATGTCTGCTTTACTAAGAAAGATAGTTGTTTAAGGGGTCAACAGTATTTTAAGTACATTCACTAGCTTAGGGGAAAAGTCAGCACACTGAACTTCAGAGAAAATACAATCAGAGAAATAAAGACCAACAGACAGGGCTCCAACTGCTTGAATCAACTATATACTTTATATACATCCCTGGATGGAGGGAGCCTTTACATCTGAGCAGTTGGGGAGCTCTGAACATATAGTCACTCAGAATCTCCACCAGGGAATCACAAGATCCTTTTCATAAGCAAGCCCCCAAAGCAAAATACAAACTCAGAGTATATATACATTTCTCAGAGCCAGAAGGCATCACAACCCTTGTGAGTCAGTGCCTAATTAGGAATTAGCAAAAGGTATGAAAGACTTCCTAAAAGCAAGCCTCCCCTAAGCAAATTTCCCTTAATGGGCTCCACCTGAGGCCTATTAATGGGCAGGGAAGATCTTAAATCTCATTAACATTACAATAAACCACCTTCCCCTATTACTTCACAGATTAGGCCCATCATGCAATCTCCATTTTATATGCAGAGGTAAGTGTACTCCTTTCCTAGGAGTATTCTTCAGGAGAATTTCCTCCTCCAAAGGGTTTAGATATCCCTTTTTCATTCCCAATATTTCAATTCCTGATTCCCTTTCCTATGATTTCATTCTCTTGTAGCCCCTCTTCTTTTTTTTAAATTCAATTTTTAATTTATTAATTTGTTTGTTTCCTTTTAGTTTACAGGATTCAATTCCACAATTCCTTGAATTTCACATTTTGTCCCCCTCCTTCCCCTCCCCCCCATGGCGTCTTATAATCAAGTATAGGATCTGTAAATACTTTCACATTGGTCAGGTTATAAGGATGGATTGTACCAGCTGGAATGAAAAATGGTAAAGAGGACATAAAATCAAATAAGAGAACGAAAAAGATCAGGTATTTTGCTTCCACCTGGATATAAATATAGTTCTTTCTAGTTCTTTCTCTGGATGCACGTTTTTCTCTCCATCATGCCTCTTTTGGGATTGACTTATATCCCTGCATTGTTGAGAAGAGTCCAGTCTATCAAAGTTGGTCATCACACATACGTTGTGTCTGTAATTGTGTACAAATTCCTCCTGGTTCTACTCTTCTCACTCAGCATCAGTTCTTTTAAGCCTCTCCAGGTAAATATGAAGACCGCCTGCTCCCCATTTCTTATAGCGCAATAATATTCCATAACATGCGTATACCACAACTTGTTCAGCCATTCCCCAATTGATGGACATCCCCTTAATTTCCAATTCTTTGCCACAACAAAAAGAGCTGCTATAAACATTTTTGTACATATGGGTCTTTCTCCCATTTCCATGATCTCTTTGGGATATAACCCTAGGAGTGGTATTGCTGGATCAAAGGGTATGAAAGTATTTATAGCCCTTTGGGCATAGTTCCAGATTGCTTTCCAGAAAGGCTGGATCAGTTCACAACTCCACCAAGAATGCATTAGTGTTCCAGTTTGCCCACATCCTCTCCAGCATTTGTCATTTTCCTGTTTTGTCATCTTAGCTAATCTAACTGGTGAGATGTGGTACCTCAGAGTTGTTTTGATTTGCATTTCTCTAATCAATAGTAAATTAGAGCATTTCTTCATGTGCTTATAGATAGCTTTAATTTCTTTCTCTTAAAACTGCCTGTTCATATCCTTTGATCATTTATCAATTGGGGAATGACTTGTATTCTTATAAATTTGACTCAGTTCTCTGTATATTTTAGAGATGAGTCCTTTGTCAGAGACATAGGTTGTAAAGATTCTTTCCCAATTTCCCACCTCCCTCCTAATCTTGGTTACATTGGCTTTATTTGTACAGAAACTTTTCAATTTCATGTAGTCAAAATTATCCATTTTACATCTTATAATGTTCTCTAATTCCTGTTTCGTCATAAAGTCATTCCCTCTCCCCAAGTCTGATAGGTAAACTATTCCTTGTTTTAGCAGACTGCTTACAGTATCAACCTTTATACCTAGATCATCAACCCATTTAGACTTGATTTTGGTATATGGTGTTAGATAATGGTCTATGTCCAGTTTCTGCCATACTATATTCCAGTTTTCCCAGCAGTTTTTGTCAAATAGTGAGTTCTTATCCCAAAAACCAGGGTCTGGGGGTTTATCAAACAATACATTACTGTAGTCGTTGACTTCTGAATCTCGTGTGCCTAATCTATTCCATTGATCCACTCCTCTATTCCTAAGCCAGTACCAAGGAGTTTCATTTATGTTTGACCTATGGACTTCATTAGGGTACATCACACATTCTCCTCAATCTTCTCCTTATTCACATTTATGTTTCCTTTTCTTCCACAATGTAATCCCACAAAGTACATTGATCCACCTGTAGGAAGGATGTGAGGTTTAATCAGTGATAGTTCTGGACTTCTTCACTGTCACTTCTAATGTCTTTAAATTTCACTTTTATCTCAACCTTTCTTTTTGTTGTTGTTGACTGATCTGCATGTGCTTTAGGTTTTTATTTTGATGATATTCCTCTTGAAATCTTTGGTGGTATTATCCCTTTCACACTATACTCAACTTTCTGGTTTCTCCCCCTTTTGATTTTAGATATATTTTCAATGCTATACTCCTATGATGATTTAACATCCTCTCAAATCAGGGAATTAAATTTTCACTCACCTTGATTTTTGCCCCAAGTAGTTCTGGTTGCTAGAAGTAGAGAGTAGGCTAAAACTCACCCCAATTAGATCCTAGTCCCCTTTCCTTCAGAACTTTTGTCCCAATTCCATCCATTCTTAAATTCTTTGTCTGGATTGAACCAGTATTTGTCTGTTTTTGCAGGGTTAGGAGAAGACAGAATGGGTGTTCCAGGTAGTCTTCTGAAACTTTGGGGTATAATCAAGTGTCTGGTCCCTGATATAACAAAACCTGATTCTCCCCTACCACCCCCCCCCCACCCCTTTCATGTTTCCCTTCCTTCTCATGTGTCTGGACAGAATTAATTTCTGTTGTTTGTTGGATCTGGATGGTAGAAGGGCAAGAATAAGGTCTGCTGATAAATTCTGTCCAGCACGAAAGAAATCCCTTAGTGTGTTGTAAAGCCTAAGCCTGTGGGTCAATTTGTGCACCTGGCTAGAGTGTGGAGGTTGGTAGGGGAGGGGTGCTGAGAGAATGACAAGGATTAGCATTTTCTACTGTAAATACAGAAGTCTACGATCTTCTTGGGCTTCTTGTTTTCTTGTCCTGTGGATTTAGCTATAACTGCTCCACTGTTAGTGAGTAATTCCTCCTTTGAAAGGTTTTTGAAAGTTAATAGGACCTGGAGAAAATATCTATTGCTTCATCTCATTGGTTAGGTCATCCAGAAGTCCTAGACTAACTTTATTTCCTTTTCTGACAACTAAACTGGTAGGTGAAGGGAATCTCTCTCTCTCTCTCTCTCTCTCTCTCTCTCTCTCTC
>NW_027187246.1:1379101-1406081 GCF_028583685.1 Petaurus breviceps papuanus
ACACACACACACACACACACACATCTTAGATAGATAGATACGATGCGGTAAAAAATTATTGCGGTTTAGACTCTGTCCACCCAGGGATGCCAAAAATTGCTGCAGTTTCATGATGTCTTGTGGTGGAACTGCCTCAAAGAATTCAGAGTCAGACTACCTCTAATCTAAGTAGAGGCATTTATTGAGATCGATGCCTTTCAAGGAGCAGGTTAAGTTCCAAGAGGAACCAGAAATTTCAGAGAGAGCAAAAGTGACTTTTTAAGGTAAAGATGCAATTACACAACAGAAATTATGAATATTAAAAAGACAGGAAGGGTTTGAGGGGAGGGGTGCTAGCCACAGTGGAACTGTGCATGCAGTTACCCACAATGCATATAGAAAAAAACATTGGGGGGTACATATATATATATATGATAATGATATAATAAGTTTACTCTAGGTCAATTCCTTACTATTACTGCACAGGTACCTACTTAGGGAAAGTCCCTTCTTTTGTTTTGGGATTCACATCCTTCTTGGGCATCCTGGTGGTGCTGTTTTCAGATTGACTAAGTATTGTAGTCCTGTATAGTGCTAGATGGATGTGGTTGTATTTGAGTGCATGGATACATCTGCTGTTTCTGTGGGAAATATGAGGAATGGGTCTGGGGGGCAGTGGCTAGCTAGAGGTAATGGCTGGGATCCCATCACATGGACATGCCTGCTATTCTGTGAGAAATATGAGTCCATGGGCACACCTGTTATTCTAGTGAACAGTGAGGCATATATGAAGAAGTTAGGATATTGAGTGGGGGTGGTGAGTAGCTAGGTAGGTGTAGTGGGCCTATTATTCAATGGGGCCTATAAGGAAGTTAGAATATTGGGACGGGAGCAGCTTCATTAGGATTCCATTGTGTGTATATGTATATGTGTGTATATATATATGTATATATGCACACATATATGTACATATGTATGTATACACACATAAATACAAAGAAACATTTAGAATAGTTCCTACCCATAAGAAGATTATATTCTAAAGGGAAATTAGTACATATATATGTACACACATACATGCACATATATATTCATACATACATACCTATAGACAAAACCTGCTGAAGTATCTCATAATATTCTTGTGGAATAGTGGGGGAGAAATGCAGGATAGAGACATTAGCATAATTAAGTGTATTCAGAACTGGTTATGTAGTACCTAATCAATAAATGGATACTGTCTCAGTCAAACTGAGACCTATTAAAGACCTTAGCTCAAAAAGGCCAAGATCTCCCATTGCACCCGGGGTCATCTCCAGTCATCCTGATGGCTCCAGAGCAGCAAGTAAGGCTGAGGACTTTGCACAGCCCTCCCTTACTCAAATCCAATTTACTTGCATATCATGGAATCAACTTCCTGATGTCATGGTCCTCTTTGAGAACTAAGGACAAAGAACAATAAAGTCCATTGAAAAAATGAGTAATCAATGAAAAAAGAACCTGACCATAAAAAGGTAATATGATGACAAGGAAGAGCAAGACAGAACCTCCAGTAACAATAACATTTGCAGATGACAAAAAATTTGGAGGGCTAGCTAGCACATTGGCTAGAATCTGAGCAAAAAATATTTTTTCAGACTAGAATAAGCCAAATCGAATAAGATGAAATGTTATAGGAACAAATGTAAGGTTTTATTTTTGAGTTTAAACAATTGACTGCATAAGTTCAAGATTCAGAGACATGATAAAATAGCAGTTTTAGTTTTGTTTGTTTGTTTTTTTTAGGAAAAGGATGTGGAGGTTGCAACAGAGTATAACCTTAGCGTGAATCAGCAGCGTACTTTGAAAGTCAAAAAAGGTAAATGCAATTTTGGCCTGTACAGCTTCTAGGACTAAAGAGGTGATATGTTGACTGCTCTCTGTCTTGGTTATTCTCCCCCTGAAGTATCATATTGAGTCATCACTCAAGATGTTTATCAAGTATTTGCTATATGCCAAGCACTGTGAGAAGTGCTGGGGGATACAAAGAAAGGACTGGAATAGTTCCTGCCCATAAAAAGCTTACATTCAAAAGGGGAAGTTCATATATAGGTATATGTAATACATGCAAAGCAGCTACAAAATAGCAGCTTTATAGGGGACAGGATTAAGAAGACTAGGAAAGTATTCCTGGTGAAGGCATTAACTTTTAGCTATAGTATACACGGTAGGGAGAACAGATTGGAGTTTAACAAGGTGCCTAGCACATAGCAGGCACTTAATGAGTGTTGATTGAATGACTGATTGAAGGGTCTTGTTACTATTCACTCATTTAATGGGCATTTATTGTGATCAATTGAAGGAACTGGTGATATTTATCCTAGAGAAGTGAATATTTGTGGTGGACATGACTTAAGAAAGAAATTAAGACTTTTTCCTGTTTGTATCCTCATGGAAGAATGATGGAAGCTGTGAAGGGGTGAATTTAGGCTTAATGACAGGAAAATCTTCCTAATAATTAGAGCTGTCCAAAAGTGGAATGGCTTATGTTAGGAGGTGGCGGGGTCTTTCCTCAATAGAGGTCATCCAGTGAAAGACAAAGACAGATGAGAGACCTCTTCTCATGTATATTATTAATGGAGATTCTCTACAGGGTTTGTGTTGGACTACATGAATTATGAGATCCTGTTCAGCTTTAAAATTCCGTGATTTTCTGAAAATAGGAAACTATTCACATGCCCTGTGGTTTGCTTCTCTTCCTTTAATATCCCATAATAGTAACAGCCTCCCTGGTAGTGGTCTCCATCTAAAGGGGCCACTGTCTCAACATTTTACAACAGTTTTTTGTCCCCGAGTTTACCCTGAAATCCATTTTTCAGGCTAATATGAAGGACTACCTTATGCTTTCTGCCCCAGTGTATTTTGTGAGCTTTTCCTGAATGGCAATGGATGGTTCTTTGGGTACTTTTATGTGATTCCAGAGGATGGAATGCCACCAACTCCAAAAACAAAAACAAAACAAAACACACAAAAACAAAAACGCAAAACAAAACAAAACTTTCCAATGGTTACATCCAAAAGAAAACCTTTGTCCAAGAGCCTTCCCCTACTTTTTTTTTTACTTCAGGGTAATCATAGATAGTCTCTTTAAGCATTTGTATGTAACATTGGACATAGAAACCTGCTCCCAAGGGAATTGGTTTGATTTTGCAGTCACCAATATAAGGCTGAATCTCCTTTCATCTAAGACAAGACTCACACAAAGAGGTTAAAAAAATACATTGACCTTACTGGATCTGTCTTGCAATATACCTACGCAGCTCTTTGGACTTTCCCAGTAAAGGGAATCTTTATAAGGTATGAAAGTAAAGCAAGAGAATAAGGGGTTTCACACAGAAAGGGAATTAAATTTGTTATGCTTGACATTGTAAGCAAACGTTCAAGCAAGTTGTGGAACGTAAAGAGAAACATTTAGGCTTAATGTAAAGAAAAACTTCAAAAAACGAGAGCTGTCCTAAAGTTAAATGGGTTACCTAGACATTGATTTCCCTATCTCTGATAATCTTCATGAAGAGTCTGGCTTAGCCCTTGTTGGTAATCATAGGATTATCCATCTAGACCTGGAAGGAAATGTGGAAGCTGTCCATCAACTTCCTCATTTTACAGATGAGGAAACTGAGACCCAGGGTGTCATACAGTGAATTACTTTAGAATAGGCAATACTTAACAAAATGTGTGTTAAATTCCTGTTCAGGTACAGGCTGGGTTAAAAAACCTTTGAGATCTTTTTCAACTCTCAAGTTCTATCACCCGAAAAGCTTATGTTTTAAAGATTTCCAGCCTTTCTCAATTTCTAACAGATATTGGTTTAAAAAATCCTTTTTTTTTTTCTTTTTGGAATGTTATCTCTAACTCGTTTCCTATTGTACCCATCACGGAATAGCCACGCTGATCTCAGATTATACCTGAGAAGGATCTTCAGACAACCTGAGAAATTGCATATGCAGCAGTCTATGTCTGTACTGGATATATTATTCATAGCTGCATGTTTCATGGAGTGTAGCAATTTAGACTCTCTCAGATAATACTGTCTGCAGCAAGGATAAAACCACCTTCTTTTGTACACCAGGGGGGAATTATTTTTCCCTTTTTTTGAAACCGGGGTCACACAGGAGAATTCATACTGATGAACTGGAGAGAGAAAGAGATTAAAGTAAAGGTATATGTGAACCAATCATAAAGAAGTTTCTAAATCATTCAATCTACATTGTTCCAATAATAATAAAAAAAGAAGAGTTGATAGCGTTTACTTAATAAAATTAGGTGAAATACTGGGAGGGAGAGGAGATGGAAAAGAATATATAGTGCCTTCTATATGTCAGGCACATAGCTCTTAGCACAGTGCCTGGCACATAGTAAACACTATATATATAGTATTATTATTATTACAACAGAAATTATCTTATAATAGGAGTAGCTAGATAGTACCATGGAGGAAGTACTGGTTCTTGAGTCAGGAATATCTGAGCTCAAATAATCCTCATAAACTTACCAACTATGTGATCTGGGAAAGTCACTTAGCTTCTGTTTTCCTCAGTTTACTTATCTGTAAAATGAGAATAAATAATAGCATCTACCTCCCAGGGCTTGTTGTGAGGATCAAATGAGATAATATTTATAAAGCAAATAGCATAGCACATGGAATATAGTAAGTACTACATATATATTAGGTATTATTATTATGTCTTATAAAGACCCTGACAGGTGCTATTATTATACCCATTTTATATTTGAGGAAACTGAGGTAGAACTTAAGTGATTTGCCCAGGGTCACACAGTAAGTGTCTAAGGCAGGATGTGAACTCAGATCTTTCTGACTCCATGCCTGGATTTCTATTCATGGTAGCCACCTAAATACTTCAATAATGGTGTTAAGTTTGCAAAGCATTTAAATACAGTATTTCCTTTGAGAGATGCAGTGTAGCACAGAGTGTTGACCCTGGTATTAGAGGGCATGGGTTTTAATCAGGCTACATTTTACTATCAGTGAGACACTGAATAAGTCATTTTACTTCTTTTGTATTAAATGGTGCAGTTCCTTCTAACTCTAAATATATGGCCCTTAAATAATTTTGTGAGTTAAGTACCTTTATTTTATCCATTTTATAGATGAAGTTGAATAGCACAGAGATTAATTAACCTGATAAAGGTCACACAGCAGGTAATTATCAAAGACAGACTTGAACTAAAATCTTCCTGATTCTAAGTCCAAAGTTCTATCACTATTACCACATGACCTCTCTATTTAATGAGATCAAATACTGTTATAGTAGAAAGAGCACAGACTTTTGAATCAAAGGACATGTATTCAAATCCTACTGGCCCTGTTTCTATGGTTATTTTGGTAAGTCTTACCTTCTCTGGTCCTCAGTTTGCTTTTCTGTAAAACAAAACCATTGGACTAAACACTCTTGAAGATTTCTTCTAGTTCTAAATATGTTAGGTCAGCTGTGTAGTTTTTCAGAAGAAATGTAGTTGAGGTAAAAAATCAAAAGAGTAAAGGACAGTGTAACACATTCCAGTAAATTACTAAGTGGTAAAAATGACTGAGAACAGAGGAAAGGAAGTGGCATGTATATTTCAATGCTTGTATTCAAGTTAAAGGGCTGACATACAAATTAAATTGTGAGAGGGAAGGCTTTAATACCCACCCCCATCCCCCAATATAATGGGAGAAATCTACAGAGAAATTATCCCAGGAGGGATGGGAAAACTCAAGAATGAAATTCTAAAGCTACAAAGGGAAACAATTATGATGAGGAGGAAGAATGAAAACACACGTGCCTGGATTTCTCCTTTCTTCCTGCCATGCCAAATTCTCATTTGTATTCCCCCAAAGCTCAGATGCAGGAAAATAAATATCAGAGCCTTCCAAATAGGGGCAGCACATTGTTTGTGTAGCTGGGATTATAGATCCTAGCCCCCCCTGGACCCAGCACTGCAGGTATTGTCAGCCTGCACCTTCTAGTCTAATGGGAACTCCCTTGTTAGTCAGGGTCTGGTGGAGGGACAATGGCTAAAACCTCCACATTTGGCTGGTTTCCCCAGAACTTTCTCCTCTGTGTTTCTGTTGTCCTGAGACAAGGTCATGCATTTTCATTCACAGCAAGGGAGACCCAACACTTTCTTGAGATTCTCATTATGCCCACCCATGTGATTACAAATCACAATCCCCTTCAGAGTTAAATGGGAACCAGAAAGCCCTGGATGAATGAGCTGATTGGAATCTAACCACAGAGAATAAAAGTGATAATAGCCGGATGCCTCCATGTGGCCCAGGCCACATCAAATCTTTTATAATGGATGTCTGCCTGTGCAGTGGTTTGGGGCTAACTGCAATGAGGGCACTTAGGACATCAACTCATGGGGTCAATTTTGCAACAGACTAATATATTACTTCTAGTTTCCCTTTACTACCCTGCTCAGGGAGAAAATAATGATCCCCTTAAAAAATCCTCATACAAATCTTTAATCAAAAAAATATGTAAAATGTCCCCAAGCAAGCCCTTACTATGACTATATACATTTCTAATATATATATATATTACTTAAATGACAAATAGTAACCATGTAAATTGTAGCTAGACACATGCATATTTATATATGTATAAACATATTTATATGTATACACATACACATATGTATGTAGGATAGATAGTAGATGATAGTTTAATGCTTCAAAAGAATGTGATTTTGTCAGTACAGGAATTCTCTCCACCTCCTCAAAGCCTCTATGTCAGTTGTGACCAAAAGATCATTGCTAGTCATAAAACTATTGGTGACCCTCTCTGAACCTTGCTAGGTTAGGTCTTGAATGGAAGATGTAACCAATAACAAGGCTTATAGGTGAGGACTTTATAGCTTAGGGAGATCTTAGATTTAGACAGACTTCAGGTACTTCAGTGGATAGAGTGTCAGGGCTGGAGTCGGGAAGACTCACCTTCCTGAGATAAAAATCTAGCTTCAGACTTTTACTAGCTGTGTGACTCTGGGTAAGTCACTTAACCCTGTTTGCCTCAGTTTCCTCATTGTGCCTTCCCCCCTCTAAAAAGCAAAAAAAAAAAATTAAGAATTTCTATTCCAGGGCTCTTTGGGGTTACTTGGCAATATAATCACATGCAATATAATTACAGTATGGGAATCACCAATTCCCATACTGCTCACGGCCACTATATCCCCTTCAAATTCTTTCTCTGTTCCTCCACATGCTATTTTGAGGCCTCATCACTAAATAGAATTGATCTTCTATTCAGTTGTTTCAGTCATGTCTAACTTTGTGATTCTATTTGGGGTTTTCTTAGCAAAGATACTGGAGTTGTTGCCATTTCTTTCTCCAGAGCCCTGGAATCGTAATTCTTAATTTTATTTTATTTTTACTTTTTAGAGGGGGGAAGGGCAGGGCAATTGGGGTTGTAACTTGCCCAAGATCATATGGCTAGTACGTGTTAATCGTCTGAGGCTGGATTTGAACTCAGATCCTCCTGACTCCAGGGCTGGTGCTCTATTCACTCTGCCATCTAGCCACCCCTGGAATAGAAATTCTTGAAGAGAATATTATAAGGCCATGGGACCAACAAAATAATAATAATAATAATGTATCACTCTCTAAGTACCTTTGTCCAATCTTTAACACAACAAAGGATAGATTTAAAATAATTGCAACTAATTCCAAAAGATGAGTTTAGAGTCCCCCCCAAAACATCCATGTGCCCATACCCACAGTACCCACCCCAATCCACATACACTATGGTTTAGTACTAGACTCCTTAGTCCTGTTGACTCTAGCTGAACACAAGCAATATTTCAGGCTTGTGAACTAAGCCTTAAGGTAAGGATTTTATAACTGCAGTGACCCTGCCCAAAATCCAACATTACATGGCAAATGTGAATTTTGATCATCCAAAGTAAGGAAAATGAAGAAATAGGAAGGAAAAATCAGGCAGACTGAAAATATGCTGGGCATGTCTACTTCCCAGAGCTAGAGACTAGAGAAGAGTAGTAGCTTGACAGTCCTGAGAGAAAAGAAATTTGGAAACCAGCAAAACCAAGTACTATTTTCCAAGGGATTGTTCAGAGCATGGACTTTAACCATATCCAAGTGTTAACTTTTTTTTTTTGTCAAATTTTTAATGTTTTTATTTAAAATTTTGATCTCCAAATTCTTAACCTTCCCTCCCTCTCTCCTTTTCCTCCCTCCTCCATGAGATGGTGATAGGCTATATATGTGTGATTATGTAAAACATATTAGTCATTTTATATAAGATTTTTTATATAAGAAGATTCAAATAAAAGGAAAAAAAAGAAAGTGAAAAATAGCATGCTTCAGGCTACATTCAATCAATACCAGTCCTTTCTCTGGAGGCAGGTTGTATGCTTGATCATTAGTTCTTTGGGATTGTCTTGGATCATTGAATTGATGAGAATAGCTAAGTCATTCACAATTCTTCATCGAATATTGCTGTTATTGTGTATAACTCTCTCCTGGTTCTGTTCACCTCACTACACATCAGTTCATGTAAATCTTTCTAGGTTTTCTGAAGTTATCCTTCTTATCATTTCTTAAAGCACAAAAATATTCTGTTATAATCATATACTGAAGCTTGTTTAGCCATTCCCCAATTGATTGGCATCCATTTGATTTCCAATTCTTAACCACCACAAAAAGAGCTACTATAAATATTTTTGCACAAGTAAGTCCTTTTCCTTTTTCTGGGATGTCTTTGGGATATGGACCTAACAGAAGTATTGCTAGATCAAAGAGTATGCACAGTTTTATAGCCCTTTGGGTATAGTTCCAAATTGTAGTGGTATTGTTGAATCAAAAGGTATGCCACGGTTCCTAATTGCTCTCCAGAACGGCTGGATCAGTTCACAACTCCACCAAGTGTGGATTGCTGTTCCTGTTTTCTCACATCCCCTCCAACATCCAATATTTCCCTTTTTTGTTATATTAACTACTCTGCTAGGTATGAGATGGTACCTTAGAGTCATTTTAATTTGCATTTCACTAATCTATAGTGATTTAGAGAATTTTTTATATGACAACAGATAGCTTTGATTTCTTTGTCTGAAAAGCACCTGTTCATATCCTTTGACCATTTATCGATTGGAGAATGGCTTATATTTTTATAAATTGGACTCAATTCCCTATATATGTGAGAAATAAGGCCTTTATCAGAAATAATTGTTGCAAATTTCCCACCAGTTTTCTGTTTTTTAAAAAATAATTTTGCTTGTATTTATTTTATTTGTGCAAAAGCTTTTTAATTTTATATAGTCAAAAGTATCTGTTTTGTATTTTGTAATATTTTCTATAGCTTCTTTGGTTCTTTCCTTATCCATAAACTTGACAGATAAACTATTCAACGTTCTCTTTATTTGCTTATGGTATTACCCATTATGTATAAATCGTACCCATCTTGACCTTAACTTGGTATATGACATGAGATGTTGATCTATACCTAGTTTCTATTATAGTGTTTTTTTTAACACTTTTAGTCAAATAATGAGTTTTTGTACCAAAAGCTTGGATGTGGGGGGTTTATCATATGCTAGATTACTGTGGTTATTTACTTTGATATAATTTGTACCTAATCTATTCCACTACTCCACCACTCTGTTTTTTTAGCCAGTACCAGATTATTTTGATAATTACGACTTTATAATAGAGTTTGAGATGTAGTACAACTACACGACCTTCTTTCACATTTTTTTCATTGATTCCCTTGATGTACTTGAGCTCTTGTTCTCCCAGATGAATTTTATTATTTTTTCTAGTTCCATAAAATAATTTTTGATAATTTGATAGATACAGCACTAATTAAATAGATTAATTTAGGTAGAATTGTGATTTTTAATATATTGTCTTGGCCTACCCATGAACAAAGAATATTTTTTCCGTTTGTTTGGATCTGATTTTATTTGTGTGGATAGCATTTTGTAATTGTGTTCACATAGTTCCTGGGTGTGTCTTAGCAGGTAGACTTCCAAATATTTTATATTGTCTAGTTATTTTAAATGGAATTTCTCTTTCTATTTCTTGCTGCTGGACTTTTTTTGGGTAATATATAGCAATACTGATGATTTATGTGGGTTTATTTTATATCTTCTGACTTTGCTAAAGTTGTTAATAATTTCAAGTTGTTTTTTAGTCACTTAGGATTTTCTAAGTATAACATCATATCATCTTCAAAGAGTGATAGTTTTGTTTCCTCACTGCCTATTCTAATTCCTTTAATTTCTTTTTCTTCTTTTATTGCTACAGCTAATATTTCTGGTACAATATTAAACTATGGAGGTGATAATGGGTATCCTTGATTCATCTCTGTTTGGATGGGGAAGGCTTCTGGTTTATCCCCATTATAGATAAAGCTTGCTGATGGTTTTAGATAAATATTACTTATCCTTTTAAGGTAAGCTCCATTCCATTCCTATGCTCTCTAGTGTTTTTAAGAGGAATGGGTGTTACATTTTGTTAAAATATATGGTAATGATATGGTAAATTATGCTAATATTTTTCCTAATATTGGAACAATCCTACAAATTCCACCTGGTCATAGTGTATTATCCTTATGATATATTCCTGTAATTTCTTTGCTAGCGCTTTACAATTTTAGCATCAATTAGGGAATCATTAGGGAAATTGGTCTATAGTTTTCTTTCTCTGTTCTGGCTCTTCCTGATTTGAATATCATTACTTTTCTATCAGAAAAGGAATTTGGTAGGAATCCTTCTCCTATTTTTCCAAATAATTTATATAGTATTGGAATTAATTGTTCTTTAAATGTTTGGTAGAATTTTCTTGTGAATCTGTTTTGTCCAGGGGAATTTTTCTGAGGAAGCTTGTTGATGGCTTCTTTTTCTTTTTCTAGGATTGGATTATTTAAGTATTTTATTTTGTCTTCTGTTAAACTGGGTGATTTATATTTTTATAGATATCCATCCATTTCATTTAGATTTCCAAATTTATTGTCATGTAATTGGGCAAAATATCTCCTAATATAATTTCCTCTTCATTGATGGTGAATTCACCCTTTCATTTTTGATACTAGTAATTTAATTTTCTTTTTTCTCCATTTTTAAGTCAAATTAAGTAGTGGTTTATCTATTTTATCATTTTTTCATAAAATCAGCTTCTAGTTTTATTTGTTAGTTTAATGATCTTATTTCCAATTTTATTAATCTCTCCTTTGATTTTCAAGATTTCCAATTTAATGTTTAATTGGGGATTTTTAATTTGTTTTTTCTGTCTGCTTTTCTTTAGTTGCATGCTCAATTCATCAATCTGATTTTTCCTTATTTTATTGATGAAAGCAATTAGAGATATAAAATTTCCCCTAAGTACTGCTTTGGCTGCATCCCATTAATTTTTGGTATGTTGTCTCATTTTCATTTTCTTTAATGGAAATTATTGATTGTTTCTATGATTTGTTTTTCATCCACAATTTTTTTAGAATTAGATTACTTAATGTCCAATAAATTTTACATCTATTTTCCATTACTGAATGTAATTTTAATTGCATTATGATTTGAAAAGGATATGTTTACTATTTTTACTTTTCTGTATTTTATTGTGAGGTTTTCATGCCTACATACCTGGTCAGTTTTTGTGTAGGTGCCATGTGTTGCTGACAAAAAAGTGTATTCTTTTCTATTCCCATTCAGGCTTCTACACAGATCTATCATATCCAACTTTTCCAGAATTTTATTTACTCCTTAACTTCTTTCTTGTTCATTTCTTGTTAGATTTATCTAGTTTTGGGGAAGGAAAATTGAGGTCCTTTACAAGTATAATTTTATTATCTATTTCTTCCTGTAACTCATTTAACTTCTCTTTCAAAAATCTCCTTCAAAAAGTTAGATGCTATACCATTTGGTGCACATGTGTTTAGTATTAGTATGACTTCACATTGTCTATGGTAACTTTGAACAAGGTATTTTTTCCTTCTTTATCTCTTTTAATTAGATCTATTTTTGCTTTTGCTTTGTCTGAGATCATGATTGCTACCCCTGCTTTCTTTGTTTCGGCTGAAGCATAACAGATTCTGCTCCAGCCCCTTACCTTTACCTTGTGTGCATTTCTTTACTTCAAATATTTTTCTTATGCACAATATATTGTAAGATTCTGCTATCCACTTCCATTTTATGGGTGAGTTCATCTCATTCACATTCAGAGTCATGATAACTAAATGTGTATTTCCTTCATACTATTTTTCCCTTGTTTATCCCTTTGTCTCTCTTCCCTCCCACCCTTTCCCTCCTCACAAGTGTTTTACTTCTGATTACCATGTTCCCCAATCTATCCTCCCATTTATCATTCCCCCTTCTCCTTTCTATAATTCATGTTCCTTTTTACTTTCTCATAGGGCAAGATAGATTTCTGTATCCAATTAAGTGTGTGAGTTATTCCTTTTGAGCCAATTTTGATGAGAGTAAGTTTCAAATTTTGCCTTCCACCCTTTCATCTTCCTGTCCATTACAATGGATCTTTTATTCCTCTTTTATTTACTTCACTCAATCCACCCCTCCCTTCTTCCAGCACAGTTTTCTTTATCACCCCTTTACTTTGTTTTCTTGGGGGATGTTATTCCCATCAAATTTACCTTATAGCTATGTCCTCTGTCTACACATGCTCCTTATAATTGCTCTTAGAGTAATAAAGTTTTTAATGGTTGCAAATATTACCTTGTCACAAAGAAATATAAACTGTTTAGCCTTATTTAATTTCTTAAATTTTGTCTTTCTTGTTTATTTTTTTGCCATTTTATATTTCCTTTGAGTCTCATATTTAGAGGCTGAATTTTTTATTCAGTTCTGGGCTTTTAATTCGGAATAGTTGAAAGTACTCTATCTCATTAAATATATATTTTTCCCTAAAAGACTATTTTCAGTTTTGCTGGATAGGTGATTCTTGGTTGTAATCCTAACTTCTTTGTCTTCTAGTATCATATTCCAAACCCTATAGTTCTTCAATGTGGAAGCTGCCAAATCTTGTGTAATCCTGACTGTAACTCCACAATATTTTGATTTGCTTCTTTTTGGCTTCTTGCAGTACTTTCTCCTTGATCTGTGTGCTCTGGAATTTGGCTATGATGTTCCTGGCAGTTTTTCATTTTGGGATCTCTTTCAGGCATCGATTGGTGAACTCTTTCCATGTCAATTTTGCCCTCTGATTCTAACATATCAGGGTGGGTTTACTTGATCATTTCTTGAAAAAATATTGTCCAGACCATTTTTTAAAAATCATGACTTTCAGATAGTCCAATAATTCTTATATTATCTCTCCTGGGTCTATTTTCTTGATCAGTTGCTTTTCCAATGAAAAACTTCACATTTTCTTCTTTTTGTTTTTTACTTTTTTGATTTTGTTTTATTGTATCTTGATGTCTTACAGAGTCATTATCTTCTGCTTGTTAAGTTCTAATTTTTAAGGAATTATTTTCTTTAATAAGTTTTTGTACTTCCTTTTCCATTTGGTCAATTTATTTTTTATGGAGTTATTTTCCTCAACAAATTTTTGTATATCTATTGCCATGCTATTGACTCTATTTTCATGGTTCTCTTGCATTATTCTCATTTCTTTTCCCAATTTTTCTTCTACTTCTTTAATTTGCTTTCTAAAATCCTTTTTAACCTCTTCCAGAAATTCTTTTTGGACCTAAGATCAAATTACATTTTTCTTTGAAGGCTTCACATATAGCCATTGTGAAATTACTGTCCTTTTCTAATTTTATGCCTTAATATTCCTTATCACCATAATAGATTTTTATAGTCAAGTTTTTGTTTGTTTGTTTGTTTCTTGCTAATTTTTTTCTGCCCTTTTTTTGAGACTTGGTATTTTTATGTGAGCGTAGGGGTCTGGTCCTTCACTGTCCCAAACTTTTTGTATTGAGGCTTAGGATCTTCCTGCTGGCTTTCACTGGGCTTCAGAACTTAGTTGTTTGCTTTCATTGGAAGGTAGGCTTCCCTTCTGGTTTATATTGGGGGGGAGGGAGGTAGGGCTTCCATGTTGGCCTCTCCTGGGTGTGGGTTTTAGCTGCTGGCATGTCCCAAGGGCAGGACCTTTCTTCTAGATTTCTATGGTAACAGAATCTTTCTGGTTGCTGGCCCTGGAGGAGGGATCTTGTTGCTGGACTGCCCCAGGGGTGGGGCCCTGCTGCTGGCTTACAATGGAAACAGGGGCTCTCTGCTGGCAGGCCCCAGGGTCAGGGACCTGCCCTGGGGCAGAGTTTCACTACTGGTCAGCAGTGGGTCAAGGTCTTGCTAGTGACTTGTGCTGGGGTTTGGGTCACCAGGGTATGTCCTTGCTGTGCTGCACAAATTGCTTACTTGCCTGGGGGCTGCTGATTTACAGGAGGGTGTGATTTAACTGGTATATTGCCTAAGGCTGGGAATCTTGCTGTAGGCCCCCTGTTCTGAGGTTGGCTGCTCTTGCTACTGCTCTTTGACTTTGCTCCCCTCCCATCCCAGTGAGATAGACCTTTCCTGCCATGCTGGTAAGCTGCTTCTCTGTTCTTAGATCAACTCTGAGGAACTTTTCTTGCTGTTTGGAAGGGAAGGCTTCAGAGGGTTCCTTCCTCATTCTGTCATCTTGGGACCAGAATTCCCATATTAATTTTGAAGCCAAGGAGTAATCAGCCTAGTCTTCTGAGTATGCCTACTATAGGAAGAGGAATGACAGTGATGGAGAATTTAAGATAAAAGTTGAAACACCAAAATTATATATAGAGTCTCAAGCAAAGTCCAACACATAAGGAAGTAAGTCAACAGGCAAACCCAAAGAAGAAGGAAGAATGAGTTAAACCTCAAAGAGAAATCAGAGTACACTGAGCAAATATAATATGAAGTGAACCAATTGTGTCTATGCAATTCAAAAGAGAAAGACACTTCATTAAATTAGAAATTAGAATTAATTTATGTCAGAAATTAGAGCTCTTAGTATAGAAAATTGGGTTTTCAATATAGAGCTAAACACAATTAGGAGAGGAATTTTAAAAAGTGAATTCATGAAGAAGAATGTCTCTAATAATCAATCAGTTTACCAACAGCTACTATGATGGCAAGATTAAGGTTATGAATATGCTTATGTGTAACTGAGGCAGAGTTGAAGATCAGTCTATGGAGATTGAATAGAATGTGGAATTGGGAAGTTAAGTAATTTAAGGGAGCATCAGAATGCATGTTGAGGTTCCCTAGGATGAAGGAAAAAGTTGGGGTGAAGGGGAAGTTTGTGAACCAGGTGCTAGATTGTCCTGGGAGTTGGTACTTAAGAGCCATTAGAATCTGAATTTGCTGAGAAATTAAAGTCATATGCTTATTCACTAAATAAGTGAATAACTAAATTTCACTATAATTACATCTTTGGTTTTTAGTTTTGGAAATATTGATTGATTTTATGGAAAGGAGAGCTCCAAGGAATGGTGTTATTTCCATAAGAACCATAAAAAGAGAGATATTACCAAGATGGAACTTGGTATATATTCCATCTAGTCATGGAGTGAGAAGACCTAGTTCTGAATCCCACATCTTCTACTGTGTAAACTTGTAAAGGTTCCTTACCCTCTCTGGGATTAGATACCCCATGGTATGATGGAAAGAGTGATAGACTTAGAGTACTAGTATACAAGTCAAAATCCTGGCTTTGCTGTTTATTATTCATGTGATCATGGCAAAGTTGCTTGATATCCTTGGGCATTATTTTCTTCATCTCTTTAAAAAAAATTAGGGAGTTAGATCTTGAATATCATTCTACTCTAAATCTATGATAATTAATAAAACCCATGGTCTCAGATATCTTACATATTAAGGATGAAAAATAAAAAGAGTGAATAAGAGATCCTAATGTAAGGAGGACATTTTGTTTACCTAGGTATTCTAAGGCCTTTTAGGATGAGATTTGTGTCCGTAATATCATTTGGAAAGGTATTTTTTTTTCTAAAGGAGCCAAATAGGTAAAGGGTAGGTGAAAGGAAAAGAAAGCCACTTTATGTATTAACCATTGTTCAGAGGCTCCAAAAATATGGGCTCTAATCTTTGAAGATAACCTAAATAAATCAATTTTTCTTTGTTTCTTCATGTACATAACTGGAGTTTACTCTAGGAAAAATCTATGAAAAAGTTTATATATGTATAATTTAAACCTAAGTTTCAATGTTTATGGGGAGCAAGGTTGCAAACACTCATTCAAGGACTCAAGATAATACATGTACAGGGTGGCTAGGTGGCGCAGTGAGTAATGCGCTGGCCCCACAGTCAGGAGGACCGGAGTTCAGTTCTGGCCTCAGACACTTAACACCCACACAAAAATACTAGCCATGTAACCTTGGGTAAGTTACTTAACCCCAATTGGCCTCCAAAAGGCAAAAGAAAACAAAAAGATAATACATGTATATTGTATATAGAACAATCCTTTCTACCCCAGAGAAAATTTAGAATGTACAAGGGATGTAAGGGTCCCATAAAAATGAAGAAAACACAAAAAGATTCACAATAATCCATAAACAATTAATACAATTCTCTTCCCTCTTTAGTGAGACACTTTCCCACAGGTCCCATCAAACATTCTTACCCAGCTGCTTCCAGACTACTATGTGCCAAAATGTGGCCTAGATTTCCACCAAAAAGGAAACACATTTTGGACATGCTAAGAATAATAATATTAATAAAAAACATCATATAGTGCTTTAAGGTTTGCAAAGCATTTTCATATGTTATGTTATTACATTTTTCTGTAATAACCTTATGAGGTTTTGTGCCCATTTTACAGATGATGAAAATGAGGCTGATAGAAGTTTGTGGTCCAGGGTTATACAGTTAGCAAGTATTTGAGGCAGTGCTAGGTAGGCATTGGCCTTCCCACTATCCCTATATTCTTAAAATAGCATAGATACCATGAGACAAAGCCTTCAGCTACCTAATGTTGTGACTTTATTTTCCTGCTTTTCTAGCCATAATGGCCACAATGGGAATCTTCTTCCCTCTCTGAGAGAGATGCCACTCAAGAAATAGTCCACTTTTGATAAAGCCAGATCTCTGAACTCTAAAAATTGGGGTTTCTCATAAAAAAAACCCTAAGTCTGGAATTGCCCAAGGAAACTCCATTCTTTGGCTAGAAGGATATATTATGGGATCGTATTGTAGACCAGATTCCAGTACTTGTAAACTAGGATTTCCCCATAAGGCAACCTCCAAAGTTTATTCTTCCTGAGAACCTCCTCTTGGATCTCATAGACAATACCATAAAATTTTCCATGTTCTGCAAGTGAAGGCAGGTGATTGTGGACACCATCCCTTCCCCAAAATCCATGACTATGAGGTGGTAGAAGAGGAAGAAGCAGGCAAATTTGACTTCCAATTGGAAAAGAAAAAAAGGCAAGATTATTTTTGGTAAGTAGAAAGACAGATGGGAAGAAATTCTAGGACACATTAAGACAGTGACAACCATGTGGAAAGAAAGATGGAGAGTTCCTTGACTACTCTCTACCATTCTACTAGCAATTAGCCAGTTGAGCAGAATGATTATAGTCTTCCTAGCTGAGGAACTTTGAGACAGGAAGTAGTCAGATTGTCAAAATTTTTGCCTGAGACATAATAATGGGCAAAAAAGCAACAGCACCAAAAGTACACGTTAGTCCTAAATACATTGACACCAACACCCCTAGCCTCAATCTAGGCACGGACCTTCTCACCCTTTGAGGCCTTGAGTCAAATAGCCTTTGAGAACTTTGTTCTCTCTTTTGTATTATCCCAGAAGCAGCAAATATAAAACAACTTAACTCAGTTTTTCCTGGAATTCAGGGGTTTAGAGTATTCCTGTAACTTAGCCAAAGGCAGTCTGGGTCAATAAGAATCTGCTACATGGGAGATGTTCTGTTATTATACATGCATGTACACACATGTAGGTATATATGTTTGTGTGTGTATATAGATAGATGAACATATGTATGTATATCTATTTATATTTTATTTGACCAATTCTCTGCAAAAAAGTCAAATATCAAATACAATATTTAAACATGTTTGAGGAAGGGAACAGACATTAAGTGCCTACTGCATGCCCAGCACTGTGCTAAGTGCTTTATGGATATTTTCTCATTTGGTCCTCACAAAACGCCTGTGAGGTAGGTGCTTTTATAATCCCTATTTTGCAGTTGAGTAACTGAGGCAGATAGAGGTTAGTGAATTTTCTAGGGTCATACAACTAGTAAGTATCTGAAGCTGGATTTGAACTTAGGTACCCTATCCACTGCACGACCCATGAAGATTAGCTCCATTCTACCAAGGTCATGTGTCTTCGTTTCATCAAAATATATAGCCAATTTAAAAGACTCAAGACAATTCATATCGGGCAAATCACTATTGAGCATACCCCTTATATTGACAAGGTAAAAATGGCAAGCCAGGAAGTTGCCCACTTCCCCAAGAATTTTTCTAGAGTCAGATAGGGTACAGGACCATTAGGGTAAGCATGGGACTTCTTAGAATATGTTCTTTTTCTTTTTTGGCATCAGGTAAGTGGCTAAGTAATGTCATCCTGGTTAAAGTGTGGGCTATTTCAGAACTCTGTGTGTGTGTTTCTTTTCAAAACTGTTTAAGAAAAGCTTTTACAGATATTAGAATTCTGCAAATTTCTCTGAAAATTTGATTTTGGGGGGTAGAATTGTAATTTTTGAAACAATTTTTTCCCTCTATTTTCCTACAGGGGATCTTCTTCTGAACTAAAATGCATTTTTCATTTTCCCTTGAATTTATGTTAATATCTTATTTTTTATGCTACATTTATTTAGTTTCCCTAACTAATTTGCATTGTTTCAGTGCACCTTGAATTTATGTTAATGCTTTAATCTTATGCTACAAATATAGTTTGCTCATTAGTTTGCATCATTGCATGGTACCCTGAATTTATGCTCATGAGAAAGATCTAATGCTTTTATTTTACATTATAACTATGTACCTTGCTTATTGTTTGCTAAGGTATTGCTATTTGTTTCATTGTTGTGTACATTGAGAGTATAGTTTTAAATTATAATGAGTAGTAGGAATGTTATTACTAAACAATGTTTATTTAGCTTCTAGCTGTGAAGCTTTTGACTTGAATTTTCATCAAGGACTTTTGAAACTGTACTGCTTAATGGCAAGAAAGACAAAGCTATAGGGGAAACTTTGGTTGGAGTTGAGTATGATTTGGGTGAATGAGAAAAAAATGCTTATTAAATGTTCCAGTCAGTCCATCATTAGTGGAACATTCTAGCATCACCTAGAGAGATGAGAGGGGAAGAGTACCAAGAAACTGACCACTAAAAGTCCCCACTGACTAAGTCATTCCAGAGACATCAATTTTTGTAACTCTGCAATGCCTGAAGAATAGAGGGATAAATTCAGGAAGAATCTCAATATGAGGACCTTGTGTTTTCATTGCATAAGTGAGATGTGGTATGTACTAGAGGAGATATGTACATTCTTCCTCAATAATACCTCCTATTTTCAAAGGCAGTGTGAATGATACTTCTCTTAGAGATAAATTACTCTAGACAGTGTTTGAAAGAACTTTAGTCAATTGAATAATCATAAAATTCCATTGTCCATATATATGACATTCTAGTAAAACAGAAGGTGAAAGGAAAAATATGATTGTGTATAGGCTGCCTCACTGACTCTCACAAGAGAAGTAAAACAGCCTTGTACACCATACCATAAGTTTAAGATCCCTTGGGCTGTTGGTAGGCAAACAGTACTTCTCTGTGAAGGAGGTAAGAAATGATCATTTCACCTGTTTTGCGCAGCTAAGTGATACAGTGTCTTAGAATTGGAGTCAGGAAGATCTAAATTCAAATCTGGTCTCAGACACTCACTGACTGTGTGACCTGGGCAGTCACCCTCTGTTTGGTTCAGTTTCTTCATCTATAAAATGGAGATAACAATAGCACCTTCCTTTCAGAGTTGTTATAAGGATAACATAAAATTATATTCATAAAGCATTTGGCACAGGGGCTACGTAAATGTTATTGTTATTTTTACTTATAAGTACATTGAACCAAGAATATGAAAGCTCCTATAGTTCTTAAGACCATTATCTCAACATGGGCAAAATATTTTTCTGTCTACTACTTCCTTGACAAAATTCAAGCTGATCAAATTAGAGACTTAGAAAGCAAGAAAGAAGTATGGACCTAGGTTGGAATTGAGAAATCTGTTACAATACCATACCCTAGTTCCTAGAGACCCACACCTGAATAATTCAACAACACAGAGCTGAACATGCTGGTGACTCTTAGGCCTGGGCGGAATCAATATGTAGCATTTCTAGTGTAGACATAGAATTCTCTCAGGAATGACCACAAAAATCAACAAATATTTCTGAAGCATCTACTCTGTGGTGGGCAAATCCCTCTTATGGCACATACTGGTTATGTGAAGCTGGGCAAGTGGTTAATTTCTTAGTGACCTTGGCACATCTCCAAGAATATATGTTACAGAGAAGTTCCTAATTAACTTCCTATACCAATGAAATCATGTGTCTGGTCATTTAAAAAAATGGGAGTTAGCCACTATGCTTAGTATAATCCGGTTACCAAAACAAAATATATGCTGCCTTCAAGGGGTTTATAGTCTAATTGGAGACTGATTCCACTGATCTGGCATTATATTTGTTCATGTTTGGCTTTTATTTGTTCATTGATTTGTGCTCTGTGTTCTCAGAAGATGTATGAGATGTTGACAGTATGACTTTCAACTGAGAAATAAGCTTTTTAAAAGCTAGCTTCTAGTTAGAAAACATCTGATGAAGTAAATAAGAATGTAATGCTCAAGACAAGATCTTCAGTGAGCTGAGATAATTGTGCTAAAGAATTAGGAATGCAAGTGAAGGCACAAAGCAGCTGATTGATAGAAAACCATCTTGTAATAGCTCAGATATCTCTGACCTCGATGAAGAAGACTATCAATGATGATGTTTACCAGAGGGTTAGAAAAGTCAATAAATCTATTTTGCACCTGGAAAAGTCTGTTTTCAAATGGGGAGAGGGCGAATCCAAAGACTGTCCTTTTCCAACTGAATCCTCTGTTTGTGGATACGTCTGAGGTATAAAGGAAACCTAGAAAATCTGAAGATAGTAAGTGACCCTCACTATGGATAAGCACAAGATTGGGACTGCACACCACTAGGGGGCTATGGATTCTGCAACTGGGTGGTTCAGTGGATAGATCTCCAGGCCTATAATCATTAAGACCTGAGTTCAAATGTGACCTCAGACATTTACTAGCTGTGTGACCCTGGGCAAATAATTTAACTTCTGTTTGTATCAATTTCCTTATTTATAAAATGGGAATAATAATAATAATAGCATCTACCTACTATGAGATAATGTTTATAAAGCACTTAGCACAGTGCCTGGAACATGGCACACACAATATAAATGCTAACTATATCATCATCATCATTATGCATTATTGCAACACTTTGCACAGGGTATATTTATATATATATATATGTATGTATATTCGATTACTATTATTATTTATTGTTGTTGTTGATGGCTAGCCTGGGCCATCAATATGTTCAGGAGACCAGGACAAAATCAACCAACCTAATTAGTACAGTGACCAAAATTCTCTAAACTTTGAAAGAAATAGCAGAAGTGGTTACTCATGGAGTCAAAACTCCCTGATGTTGGAATGCTTAGAACCTGTCGTTTGTATATGTGCGTGGGAGAGAGTTGTGGGGAGTTGGTTAGGGTGTCCCTGAGCAATTGACTTCCCCTAAGGCCAATTAGTATAATTATAGATAGTGATGGGCAGACAGCAAAGACAAGGTGTTAAGGTTTTAAACAAAGTTTAAGAAAAGTCTTTCACTTTTTAAGTACTTTATGGAGTGTGGAGCTTTCCTTGATGGAGTTAGAGAGTACCTTGCCATTTCCTGGATGAAGATAAGTCACACGTCTTCTTATATTTTAAAAGGCAGGATTGGCTCTTTAGACAGAGACACACTTTAGTCAGGAAGCAGCTTCAAATGCAGAAGGAAGTTCATTATGGAGAAAGCTAGAATTGGTCTTTTTCTTATTTACCTTGTTTTTCTGTGAGAAGGCAACAAATGGGTAAGGGATTCTTTTCTCCCCTCTGCTCCCATGAGCCATGAGATCTTGCAGTAGAGAAATACTTTTATAATGGGTAACTTCATGCCCAACACTGGGAAGTGTGACCTCTGGTAGAGGAAAATGAGGATAGCTGAAGAGATAGAGAGCTTGGACAGTCTGTTCTTGAGATGGGGAGAAGAACAGTCCCAAGAAGCACAGGTAAGCAACCTTTCCAATATACTCTGCACATGAGGTGAGGACCACTACAAAAGCAGAAAGGACACTGGGGCCTGAAAGGCCTAAGGTGGGAGTTGCCTTGGCAACACGTACCCCTTAAATGTGTCAGTCAGACAGTCAAGTGCTGTAGCTCTCCACCATTATACTCTCTGTATATACCTATTCTTCTCACTAATTCTATGTATATTCATGTGAAAATGAACCCCAGACTTACAGGGGACATGTTTTGTTATTACAGGTCTTATGATGCCATCTCAGGAAATATCTTTGCTTTGGGCTATTTTTCCTACTGGTTTTCTATTAAACTATGGATTCCTGATAGGGATTCATGAGTTATACTTTTAGGCTGGCAGACCTTTAGTGTACCTTAAATTTTGAGGTCATTACTCACTCAGGGGCCCAACCTCCATTCTATGAATATCTATATAGGGAGGTAGTCTTTGAGGTGTTATGTATGTATTTATGTGTACTATGTATGACCTATATGCTTGATATATGATGTGCTTTTATTGCCAGCTACATTTCCTTGCTATTTAAAACTATGCAATTGTATGCATTTATTATTTCTAAATGAGTTTTTCTGAGTTTTTCTTTGCATTTTACACATGTGTTATATGATATTGTATGTCATTATTACATGAGGCCTTTGTTCTTAATTTAAGATTTCATATAATTGGTTGTGTGCAATGGGTTAAGCTGGTTGTGTGTAACACTGTTATTAACTGCATGTAATCATAGAATAAATATCATATATTAGATGCTTGCATAGGCATGTAATAATTATCTATGACTAAATGATACACTTTGTTATATTGCTTTTGATACATGTTCACAGACATTCATCTATATGCTGTTCAGATGTACAGGGGATTATACATATTTTGGTAGGGAAAGCATGTCCTTACTCCAAACTCCTTCCCTACTGTGATGGTGGAGAAGACAAAGGGAACAACCAAGTATGTTTTGAAGACATGGGATTTGAAGAGACAGAAAGGATGTTGTATCTACTTAAGGCTGCGTTATTCTCCTTGAGGGAATAAAAGCTCCTTGAGGACAGGGACTGCTTGGTTTTAGTTTGTAGCACAGTGAATGACAGCAAGTTGGCACTCAGTAAGTGTTGACTGATTAAATTATGAATTAGAAGGACAATCAGAGAAAATTCAAGGACACTGGAGGACAGTGATGGCATGATGGTGAATAGGATGCAGAAAGACTCTCTTCAGGTCATTCCTGTTCTTTTTTATACCCAATCATTCTCCTAATAATTAATAAACTTGAAAGAACAGAGTCAGTCTAACTGACAAACAGCAGGACAGGAAGCAGTCAAAGAAAGGGTTGAGGTTTCTGCTTGTAAAAAAAAATAACCAAACCAAACAAATAACAACAACAAACAACAAACTATGATCAGCACTGAACAGTAGCCCTGGTTCTCTGACCAGCACTGATCTGTCCATTGCCTGATCCATATCCCTACCCTGGAAGCCATAAACCAAAGTACACATGGAGAGGTGGCAACTGTGTTACATTTCCTATGTTCCTTTGCCTACTCCAAAGGAGTGCAGTTGAGGAGGAACAAAAATAAAAACTGTGGATTTCATATATCTGATTTTTGTTGTGTCTATATACTTTTTGAGCGAGCAAGGACTTAGGAGAAATGCCCACATGCAATGGTTCAGTAGATGTTTTATTACATATAGTTTATTCCTTTTTATTGTGTCTATGCAAAAAAAGAAAACACAAATAACACTGTAGGTAGAATTCAAGCATGCTTGTATTGGGTTGTGGTGGTGGGGAGATTTTTAGGTGGGAGTAGAAGGAGGCTAACTTCATTATGGTAAGGTCATATACCTAGAACTTAGTGAAACATAACAGGGACAGAAGGAGGCAAGGTTGCTAATAGGTTGGGATTCAAGAGCTAGTTTTGATTTTGTAATATACACTTAACAGTGCCTCTTAGATATATAAGATGTGCTGCCATCTTGAGAGATGCATAACTAGGAGGTAGGATATCTGCAACTCTGATAACCATTAAGAGCCATGCCACTTCCCAAGCTGTCTTTTGGAGTAAGATAAAAAATTCTTAGCTACCAATGTGAATGTGGAACATCACAGCAGAGTCTGGTCCCTTTCTTGGTGAATAGAATCAGGTTAGTGATTAGCAACACCAGCTCATGGTTAGATATATTCAGGACATATAAGAAGTGAGGAAATCCAGGGACCAAAATGGCAGAGCATGGTAAAGAAGATTTGAGAGGAGCAGAAATGGTACTAGCCCAAGTAGAGAAAATAGATGAAGAATTTGAACAATAGATCACTCCTGGCACAAAAACATAGTATATTAATTATAAGAAACCATTATCCTAGATATTGGCTAGAGAGCTATCCCAGAAAAAAGTAGTTATCTAATGCTTATTGGTATTCCTTTAGTAAAAAATATATATATATCCTTCTTAAAATAGTGAAGGAAATGATGATGTTTTATTCTAGAATTGATTTTGACCAACAAAGAAATGAAGTAGAAATAATGAGAACCTTGAATGGAAATAATGATGACATCTTCATATTCTTGTTAGGGGATTTATACAGAGGATTTATAATATGCTATATATTATAATTATCTCTAAAATATATCTCACATCTAAAAATTGTAGTGTAATATAATCCAGAAAGTATTAAGGTAGATCTCTAAAATTCTTTGTTACCCCCAAATTCTTTGAATTTGTAATAAACCTCATTTCTGCTGAGTCTCTCTTTAAAAGTCTCTCCTTACCCCTATGCTCCTGGAGATAACTCAGGACATTCCATAGCCATTTGGATCTGTTTCCTCCTTTAGAACTAAAATGAACCAGGATCTTCTTATTTTGTTCTTCCAGGATAGTAGGTAAACCTTCATTGAGGCCCATCTCCAATGCCAGGTCTTGGCATGGAGGGGATACTGAGCTTGCAAAGGTTATGTTCATAGAATCCAAACTCTAACCTGTCCTTTGAAATGGGAATGGATTTGAGTTCAGGTCAAACATGGACTATGTGTCTGCCCCTCTAAGTCAAGTCTACCTCACATATAAAGCAGACCTTAGAATGTTGACTTATTAAATAAGAAGCTTAAAAATAACCTTGTGGGGGAAAAAAGATTCTTTAGTGGAAATAAAATTTGAGCTTCCTACATATCACTACAAACAAGTGTGTCTCCTGAGTTGGTTGAGCATTTGGCTTAAATGGCCCAAAGAATTCAACTTGACATTGCATGCCATACCATGGTTCTAAATAGGTTAAAACTAATTCTTTTTGTTATTAATTACAAATTCTCTACCAGTACAATACAACAATATTTAAGTTTATCTTCTTCAGATCAAGTCAAGTAAGGATTTTTTTTTCCTACTAGGGGATTTATAGATGGCAACTCCCTGTGCACCATTGTTTTCCCCATGAGATTTCAATAGTCAGTGAAAATCTATTGAACTTCTCCTCTAGTGCTTTATCAAAGGTGCAATTTGCATTATGTGAAGGTGTGAAAAGAGAACAGCCATTTTAAAAGATAAGAATTGGAATTTATAAGCTCTTACAAACCTTCCCTCTGCCCCACCCCCCTTCACTGGGAGAAAATAAAATTTAGAGATAGTAAGAGAGGCAATGGCATCGTAGATAACACCATTTAGGGGATTTTGAAACCTGGTATAATTTATCATTATCTAAGATGCTTTGGTCTGCAACATCTGAAGCAACTGAGTGTATTTATCTATCTACATGCAGCCAATTGAATTGCCTCTTCCGCATCCCAGACAAACATTTCATTAGTTACCATTCATCAGTAAATTGGGATGAGGCACCAAAACATTTCTGAGTGAAACATTTTGGATTGCATTTCCTACATATGGTGATTAAAAAATAAACATTCATATCACACTTTTCTTTCAAACATCCAAACTCTGCTACATTCTAAATATTTGTACAACCTTTATAACCCTCCCCTTTGGGTCACTTTTTATCCACATTTTACAAGTTGAGAAAAATGCAAGTTAGGACCACAGAAATCATCCATTTAGACTGTTGAGTCAAATTATTCAAGAAAATGACTGTTTGAGTCAACAAGCAAGTTGAAGTTACTTAAAGAACTGGTTTGGACATGTTTTAGTTGAAGTCATTAGAGGCAGCCTGTTAGTGACTTGAAAGGAAAGCAGTCAGAGCACCTGGATTTCTGTCTAGCTCTGCTGTTTGCTTACTACCTGGGTGACTTTACACAAATCACTTAATTTCTCCGGTGCTCTCTTTCTTTGAAAAATGAAGATAGGAATGAAAATTAATATTTATTAAGCACCTACTATGTGCCAGGCTCTGTGCTAAGCATTTTGCAAATATATCTGATATAATCCTTGTAACAACCCTAGAAGATCAGTGTAATTAATATTCCTTTTACAGTTAAAGAAACCAAGGCAGACAGAAGTTAAGTTATTTGCCTAAAGTTACAGCTAGTATGTGTCTTGGGTTAGATTTGAACTCAGCTCTTCTTCACTCAGGGCCCCACAGTCTTTATCTACTGTTATCTTAGCTGCCTAAGCAACTATACTGAATGACTTCTGAGGTCTGTTCCAGCTCTAAATATATGGTATGATGTAATGGGAATGCAAATTTGGAAGATCTTCCCTGCCCCTAGGCTA
>NW_027187246.1:1406091-1409479 GCF_028583685.1 Petaurus breviceps papuanus
CTGTCTTGATAATTATGCCTGTATACTTTGAGGTTCAGGGTGCTGACCTTTTCTCCTGAACAAGGTAAACGATATATGTCTGACTGATTAAAGTAAGCTTGTTAACCCATTTTGAGTTGCTTTCCTTTAACAAAGCAGATCCAAGAACCTGTGGTAGCTGCAAACCCTGAGGACACTTGGGGTGCTTGCTGCTACATATGATGATGAGATATTTCCCTTATATTAACTGGTCAATTCAGTCAAAACTCTTCAACCATTTTTGTCTATGAATGCCATTTCAAAGACAAGAGCCCCAAAGTGGCAACCCCACTGACAGATAACAAGTAAATAGCAAATGGAATAATGGAATTCAGAATAGTGTATGTTCTAGAATCATAATCCAAACTTCTTGTTCTAATAATACCAAAGTTATAGATAAAATATTTGTTAACTGAGTTACAAATAAACAATTAATATATGTGTATATATGTGCCCTAATTTATATATACAAATTAATTTATATGCATATATAAACATATGTGCACACTTTATTTCTGACTCAGTAAATCAAAATGATTTTTATTCATAGTTTTGGCATTATCAGCACATCATAACTGGGTTTAAGACCCTAGAATACAGTGTCTGAATTCTATTATACTATGTCTTACTGAGAGATAAGCAAGCAATTAATATGTATAATTCATGTGTATATACATGTAGAAACTTACTAGATATATGATCCTGGATAAGTCACTTAACCCTGTTTGCCTCAGTTTCCTCATTTGTAAAATGAGCTGGAGAAGGAAATGGCAGACCACTTCGTATCTTTACCAAGAAAACCCCAAATAGAGTCATGAAGAGTCAGACAGGACTGAAATGACTAAACAAAGACAAAACAAATATATATGCATATGTATACATGTATTTATGCATCTTTACCACTAGAGATTAAGATCAAGGGCTTATCATGGGCAGGTAATTAACAGTTTTCAGAAATAATAAATAACTAGAAGTCCATAATAATGTTTCTGACTTTTGTACAACTTGATTTCTACTTTCATATGTCTAGCAATGAGTGTAAATAATATATAAAATAAGCATAGTATTTCTTAGTCACTGACGGAATAATATTGAATTGGCAGATAATTAATGCTACTTGCACAGTTTCTAGGTGAGAGGTGAGGAATGGAATTAAAGACCCCTGGGTTCTATTCTCAGCTTTTCCATGAATCTCAGGGCAGTCAGATAAGCCCACTTCGTTTCAGTTTCCCTAGCTGCAATTTAGCTCTCTACCTTCTCACTCCCTGAAGAATCTATTCCTGGCACTATCAGACTAAAGTGCATTCTTATATTCCATAACCAGAACCAGGCTCAAGAGGCTTCATTTTCATTCTTTGCCCTGAGCTATTAGAAGTAAAAGAAGATAAGTCAGGCATAGGGACTGTGAAACTTCAGCCTGGCACAGTGCTTGGGGCCTAACACACGAGTTACATGGTAATGTAATGGGAAGATTCCATATTTTTAACTTACTCGTAGAAGTTGTTAAGCATTGTCACAGGACAAAAGAATTGGAATCAATTTCCTTTTGTCAGCCTCAAGGAATAAGCATCATGGCTTATTGTGGAGTCCTGAAAACCTAGGTTTGAATAAAACGTGACACTTCTTAGCTGCATGATTGTGAGCAAGCCACTTTCATCCTGATAAAACTCAGTTTCCTCATCTATGAAATGGGAACAGTAATATTTGTGCCACCTAACTCAGAGTTTTGTTGTAACCAAAACAAATAAACAAACAAAAAATCTCTGGAAATCATAAAAGTCTACATTTCTCCCCATCTCTCATTTTGTTATTCTCTCCATCCTATTTACCCTTTATCCTAGGAAGGAAACAAACATTCACTAAGCACCTAGTTTGTGCCATTTTACAAATATTATCTCATTTGATCTCCCCGACAACACTGAGAGGTAGGCACTATCATTATTACCAGTTTATGGCCAAGGAAACTAAGGGAGTCAAGAAGCTAAGTGATTTGCCCAGGGTCACTAAGCTCATAAATGTCTTAGACTAGATTTGAACTCAAGTCTTTCTGGTTGCAGAAACAGCCATCTATCCACTGCATCACCTTGCTGCCTCCATTTGGGGTCCTTATCATCTACTAAATGAACTATTTCAATAGCCTTTTAAATGGCCTTCCTGCCTCACAATTTCTCTTCTTTCCAGTCAATTCTCTACACAGCTATTAGAATGATATTTCTCAACCACAGGCTCCAACATGTTACTTCTCCTACTCAGGAAAACTCCATGACCCACTCGTGACTTCAGGGAACAACAACAATAACAAAACAAAACAAAAACAAAGAAACCTCCTCTGTTTGGCTTTTTAAATTTTCACATTCTGGCTCCTACCTTTCCAGGATTATTGCCTATTCCTCTCTTTTATGAAAACTGCATTTCAGATACAACATTTCATTATACTTTTACATAGATTATCCTCAGTATCTGCAATATGTGAATAATAATGTGTAATAAAACACTTTCTAAATTCTTCAAGTATAAAAAAAAATCAAGATAGCCTTGCCCTCAAGGGGTTCGCGTTCTAACAAGGCAATACACTACATACAGGGGAGTGTTGGTCAAGGAAGGATGATTTGTTTGGGGATATTACAGGAATGGTGAATGGGGCTTTGGGGGAATTGATGGATGGGTCCTTTCCAGTAGCATTTAAAGATTATTTTGATTGTGGATCCTAGAGAAAGAAGTAGAGAACTGGGTGTCAATGACAATTTAGGGACGTGGCAGCAAGGCAGATGGCAAGAAGGTAGCCATGTAGGGGCTGGCTAGATGGAACAGACTATGTATATATGTATGCACTCACTTATAAATAAGATTACCTGATTCTGATTAGGTCCACTACAAATTATTTGTTACATAATCTCAAATGTGCTCTCATTTTAGCACTTCCAAATTCATTAATCATCCTATTTACCAAAAGGGCTGTTTGATACTTTTTGGTACTTCCTCAAGTCTCCCACCTTACCTTCTCTCCTCATCCTATTAGCTCAAAACCTTACCTTTTACTTCAGTGGAAAATTTGAAGCCATTTACTGAGAACTCCTCTTTTTCTCCACTCTCCATTTCACATCACTAAAACATCTTCTCTATTATGTCCTATTTCACTCCCATCTCTGATGAAGAAATGGCCCTTCTTGCAGAGTTAGATGCTACCAAAACTGAGAACACACACACACACACACACACACACATACAGAGGATATCTTCAAAAACATGAAATACTCTAACAGAATACCAAAAAGAAAGGTTAAATAATTCATTCTCTTTCTTTCTTTCTCTCTTTTTCTTTCCCTTCCTTCCTTCCTTCCTTCCTTCCTTCCTTCCTTCCTTCCTTCCT
>NW_027187246.1:1409489-1416399 GCF_028583685.1 Petaurus breviceps papuanus
CTTCCTTCCTTCCTTCCTTCCTTCCTTCCTTCCTTCCTTCCTTCCTTTCTTTCTTTCTTTCTTTCTTTCTTTCTTTCTTTCTTCCTTACTTCCTTCCTTTCTCTCTTTCTCTCTCTTTCTTTTTTTCCAAGAGTTTTCAACAGAAGAATTGGAAACAATAACCATAGGAAATTATCCTCCAAATCACTAATAATAAGCAAAATGCAAATCAAAACAATCCTGAGGTTTTAAGTCACATTCAATGAATTGCTGAAGATGACAAAAGATGGAAATCATCATTATTGGAGGAGTTGTAGAAAGATAGGAACTCTATTGCATTTTTGGTAGAGCTGTGATTACTATAATTATTTTGGAAAGCAATTTAGAATTTATTTAAATATAATTTTTTTGAATGTTTATAGCCTTTGTCCAAGAAATTCTACTATCAGACATATGTTCTTGGAAGAATATTTACAAAAACAAAGTCTCCATGTATATTCGATATTTATAACACTTTTTTTGTGGAAGCAAAGAATTGAAAACAAAGTAGATGCCCATTTATTACATGAAAATCTAATAAGATATTACTGTGCTATAAAAAGACAAATATGATGAACATAAAGAATAGGCTTACTTGAAGTGATGCAAAATGAAGTAAGCAGAGCCAAAAATATATACAATGATCACAACAATGTAAATGGAAAGAACACCCACAATATAATTGAAGATGAATGTTGCAAAATTATAAGGAACAAACCAAGCCCCAGAGAAGCAATATGAGGAGACGCTTTCCCTCACGTCTTCATTGCTTTGCAGAAGTAGGGGGAACATATTCCACAAATGTGGAATAGTATAAATAATTTCATTTTTTCAGTGTATTGGTTGAATTTGCTGATTTTTTTCTTCTTCCTTATTTTTTTTTGCTAAAAACAAAATCCAAAACTTGGTTGTATGGGATAGCTCTCTAGGAAGGGGGAAGAGGAGGAGGAATATAGGGGGAATATTAGGCAATATAAAAAGCAGAAGATTAACAAAACTTTATTTGCTAAAGAAATGCATAGATATATTCTTCTCCCTTGTTAAGCATAACACAATAAAGGGACCTGAGCTTTGATGATCTCTAGAGCATGCAATTATAATAAAAACTCAAATTCATAGCTTATTAAAATTGACAAAGTATGCTATGAATAATTCAATTAAATCCAGTAAGCATTTATTAAGTACCTGTTATATTCAAGGCACCGTGCTAGGTGCTCATAATAAAATTACACAAAGGGAAAACCATCCCTGTCCTCAAGAAGCTTGTATTCTACCAAGAGATATCTATAACATGAAAATAAGATATAACAGCAAATGTATTAACTAGGAGCATCAGGAAAGGTTTTTCATTTCAATGCTACCTGAGGAGAATCCTTAAGGAATTTAAGATTCAAAAAGGTAGAGGTGAAGAGAGAATACATTCCAGGCATGTGAGACAGTCTATGGAAAGGCTTGGAAACAGGAGAGACAACTAAAAGGTTAAGGAACAATTAAGCTAATTGAGTTGAAGTATAGTTTGAAGTGTTAGATGAAATAGGAAATAACATTTATGAGAAATGGTCACATATCCTTTGCTAAATCAACAATGAGAGGGAATCCACTTTGCAAAGGCAGCTCATTCCACTTTGGGACAGCTTTCATTTTTAGGTAATTTTGTCTGGCATCAAGCCTAGATTTACTTCTTTGAGATTTCCCATCCTTACATCAGATTCTGCCTTCTTGAGACCAAAAAAAAATCTGAGCTCTCTTCTGTGTGGCAGTTATTGAATTCTTAGAGTGTTGCCCAACTCTATTCCCTGATCTCTTCTTCTGGAAAGAAGATGTCTTCTCCCTAATTCTTTCATTGATCTTCACATGACATGAACTCGAGACATTTCTCCTGTCTTATTCTCCTCTGAACAATTTCCAGTTATCAATGTCCACTCAACTGTGGAACTCAGAACTTTAAATAATGCCCCAGATGAGGTCTACCCAGAGCTTAAGAATAAAGGAAACTTGATCTCATTATTCCCAGAAACTCTGACTCTCTTAATTTCACTTGAGTTCGACTTTTCAACCTAACCCAGAATGGAAGACAAAAAAAAAATAATAAAACAACCTTGTGCAGTTGGAATAGTAGGATTTCTTCTCCTTCAGCAAACATCTCATCTGAAGAACAGATGACTGGTCCCACTTAAATCACTACAGTCCTGCAACCAGAAAGGCAGTGTGATACAGTGGGTAGAAAGCTAGATTCAAAGTCAGGAAAAAAATTGGCTTCAAGCCCCACCTGAAACACATTCCGGTTGTTTGAGCCTAGGCACATAATTTAAACTCAATGTTTTAGCTAACTAGGACTATAAATCCCAGAGATGATACTGACTTGCATTAGTCTAGGGAGTTTCTTTCTCTAAGAGTTCCCTATACCATTAAAATCGTAGGTCCAATATGTACCCTTAAGCCAATCATCTGGAAAATCAGGCTTACTAGGTGTGTGTTCTGTCTAGGCAGCATAGCTAAAAAATAACATTGCAGATACCTTGGGAAAGACAGAGGTTCTCTCTCTCTCTCTCTGTGTCTCTCTCTCAATGTCTCATGTGTGTTTCTGCCTCTATCTCTGTCTGTCTCTCTGCCTCTGTCTCTCTCTCTGTGTCTGTCTCTGTAAGGTATTTCCCATAGGGACATACCTCATGGGTTATAAGAGCTTGCCTTGAGATCAAGATCTCTTTTACTTCTCTTGACTCTGAGGTATAGAAGGAGGATGTATCAAGCTGTGAGCCCCCTCATCAGCCTAAGCTAGTTTCTACAATGGGAAGTGAAAACTTTCCTCAAGCACAGGCACGTGAAAAATATCTGAGGATAAACAGTCTCAATTAGCCCAAACCAGAATCCTTCCCTGGCCTGAGGGAGGAAAATATATATATATATATATATATATATATATAACAGCACAAAAGCCAAAAGTTTCTCCGTGAATAATTTCCTCCCTGCCTATCTGTCAACCCCAGAGTAAAACTCTCACCACAGAGCACCACTCAGACCTGCATGTTTCCACTATGCACCTGTACCAGCACTAAAAGATAGGTCCAAGGAGTAAGTCTCTGGGGACACTCCAAGGAGATGCCTCCTTTCCTCACAAAGGGCAGGAGCCTCACCTTCCAAAGAGCCTACCAACAGATATCTTTCATTTTGGTTGACTACCCTTGTCACTCTGACTTGTCACATCAAAGCCTTGTTTTTGCCTGAGAAATCACACTAACAGGGCCAGCTCCCTGACTTCAAGATTCAGGAGTAAACTGAGTTTGTTGGAAGAAATCTAGGAAAGCCTTATTATGCAGCTATCCTGTCACTTTTGTTCCATGAGGTATGGGAAATAGAGTGTTGGTCTTGGAGTCACTCAGTCATCGAGCATTTTTAAGAGCCTGTTCTGTGCTAGGCACTACACTAAGTGTTGGGGACACAAAGAAAGGAAAAAAACATTTGTCCCTCCTTTAAAGGAGCTTGTAGTTTCATGGAGGAGACAAAATGAAATCAATTATTTGCAATTAAGCTATATACTGGATAAATTGGAGAGAATAAAGAGAGGGCACTCACATTACAGGGGACCAAAGAAAGGCTTCCTGTAGAAGATGAAACTTTAGCTGGTGCTTGGAGGAAGCTAAGAATCAGAATATTCTGGCATGAGGAACAGGCAGTGAAAATGTATCATTGGGACAGGGAATTTCTCATTAAAGGAGTATAAAGGAGGTCAGGGTCACTTCCTCCTAGAATACATGATGGGAATAAGACATAAGGATACTAGAAAGGTAAGAAGGGCTCAGGTTATTAAGGACTTTGAATGCCTAAGCAGAGGATTTTGAAGGGTATAGGGAACCACTGGAGTTCATTGAATGGAGGGGTGTGGTGACATGGTTAGATCTGCACTTTAGGATAATTAATTTGACAGCTGAGTTGGTAATGAACTGGAGGGAAAATAGACTTTAGGCAAAGAAACCAACCAGCATGGTGTTGTGATAGTAAAGGTATGAGTTGATGAGGGCCTACATCAAGGTAGTAGCAGCATCAGAGGAGAGAAGGGAGTATTGATAAGAGATACTATGAAGGCAAAATTGGCAGGACTTAGCAACAGATTGCATATGGGGTTGAGTGAGAGAGGGTAAGGAATCCATTTTGACACTTAGGTTGCAATATTTCCTTGGTGACTGGGAAAATGGTGGTATGGAAGGAAAGGCCTCAGGAGATTTTATTGGTCACAGAATGGGCTGTTCAAACCCAGGATGAAGTTGTCTAAGACCCTCTGACATACAGAACCCCATTCTCCCCCAGGGTCATCCCTCCCACTACCCCAGAGGTAAGTCGAGGGAAGGAAGACACTAATGATTTTCAAAGACTTCCTGCTTATGTTCCAGTTCTAGGAACCCGTATGTCTTGGTTCACAAAAAAGAATAATTCCTGTTCCCTCTTTCTGCTCAAAGAGACTGTTAGGTTAGATAGCTGCTTTCCAAGCCTGGCTGGTTAATTGACAAATGTGGTACTTACTGAATGCTTACTACCATTCTTAAAGAACTGTGGTAAGTATTGTGGGAGTCAAGAGGGTGTAGTCTTGACCAGCTTGATATGTACATTGGGAGGAGTGAATTATACATTTGGAATATTTAAAGATCAAAGACATAGAAGAGCTAGGAGAGATTTTTGAGACTATCTAGTTTAGCCCTTCCCATTTTTTAATTTAAAAAAATTTGTTTATTTTTAACATTCATTTTGAAATTTTTTTTTGAGTTTCAAATTCTCTCTCTCCTTCTCATCCCTTCCCCACTCATTAGGAAGTCATGCAGTTTGGTATTGATTATACAGGTGAAGGCATGTAATAAATATGCATATATTAAGCACTGTGTTAGAAGCTAGGTATCCAAAAATGAGAATGAAACAGTCCTGTCTCTCAATGGGCAAACATTCTATTGAGGGAAGTAATGTGCATACACCTAAGTATATAGAAAATAAAATTTTCATTGTTGTTTAGTCTTGTTCAACTCTTCCAAATGACCCAGTGAACTTGCCCATGGTTGCTGGTTTTTTGTTGTTGTTGTTTGGTTTGGTTTGGTTTTTTGGCAAAGATATTAGAATGGTTTGCCATTATCTTTCTCTAGTGGGTCCCCATTTTACAGATGAGGAAATGAGGCAAATAGGGGTCAAGTGACTCACTCAGAGTCACACAATTTATAAGCTAATAAGTGTCTGAGGCAAGATTTGAATTCAGATTTTCCTGATTCCAAGTCCACAGTACCATTAAGCTGCCTGAATAAATATTAAATAAATACAAAATATCTTGGTGAGGCAATAACAACTGGGGTGGGGGGGCAAGAAGAGTTTCATGCAGGAACTAAGCATAATGAAAGTAGGTAGGGATTCCAAGAGGCAGAGAAGAAGAGGAAGAAGGGGTGAAGGACACAGGTAAAAAAAAAGGGTAAACAAGGACACAGGATCATGAGATGAAATGTCATATCCAGGGAGTATTATAACAGTCTGGAGGAAGAAAGAGAGTAAACAAAGGGAAGTTATAGGGAATCATGCTAGAAAGAATTGGAAGTAGATTGTTAAGGGCTTTAAATGCCAAAAAGAGGCATTTGTATTTTATCGTTAAGGGAATAGGGAGACAATGAAATTTCTTGAGCAGGAGAATTCCATGACCAGAATGTGCTTTAGGAATATTGACTTAGCAGGTGTCAGGGTGGCATATTGGAAAGGGGAGGCAAATTAAGTGGCTATTATAAAAGTCCAGGTGAGGTGATAGGGGCCTGAACTAAAATGGTGGTTGTATGAGTGGAAGAGGAGAGGACAAATGTGAGATGTTATAAAGGTAGAATCACCAAGACTTGGCAACTGATAAATTGCAGCCCTTCTCATTTTACAGATAAGGAAAGTGAGGTCTAGAGAGATTAAATGACTTGTCCAAAGTCAGTCAATTAGAAAATAATTGATCGTGCATTTAAGTCCAAATTTCTAGCATTCTTTACATTATATCATGTTAACTAAAGATGACACAATGAAGTACAGAATAATACCAAATTCTGGCCATGTCTATCTGGGTATGATACAGTTGAAAGAATGTTGACTCTAGCTCCAAATATAAGCTCTGTTCACTATACACTTTTTACACGTGTGGGTTTGGGAAAATTAACCTTCCTGCGTCTCAGTTTCCTTATCTGTAAAATTTGGGTTTGAAGTAGATGGATTCTGAGGTCCTTCCAATTCTAGACCTATGGACTCAAGATGCAAAATGAGACTAAACAAGACAACACATAAGAAAGCAGGGCATGATCAATGCTTTCAAGTATTTGAAGAGCTGTAGTGTGAAAAAGAGAATAATAAATAGGAACATTGAGTGGAAGTTGCAAAGAGGCAGATATATGTTTCATGTAAAGAAAAAAAAAGGAAAAATAACAATTATTCTAGTAGCTGTTGAGAAGGGGAATGGGATACATAAAATTCTTTCCTTCTTGAAAAGAAATCCTTCTACAACAATTCTTTGGTTGGGGTCATTGTAGAAGGAATTTCTTTTCAGGTCTGGGCTTAATTAGATGGCTCTTGAAATATCTTCTACTTTGGAGATTCTGTGGAGGTAGAACTATGGAGGTAGATTAGAATGCTCTGCTTATGAAGTGGATGTAAAGATGAGTCATTGAAAAGAGTGAAAATGGTTCTAAGATCTCCAGATGGCACTATAGCAGACATAAAAGATTGAAAGGAAAGAAGCAAAAGAAATAGATTGCATCAATAGGAAAACCAGAGTAGAGGAAGAGAAAGGGAGAAAGTGGGGAAAAACAAGAGAGAGAGAAAGAGACACACACACACACACACACACACACAGAGAGAGAGAGAGAGAGAGAGAGAGAGAGAGAGAGAGAGAGAGAGA
>NW_027187246.1:1416409-1442842 GCF_028583685.1 Petaurus breviceps papuanus
AGAGAGAGAGAGAGAGAGAGAGAGAGAGAGAGAGAGAGAGAGAGAGAATATATCAAGGAATATTTGCCGACTCTATACATATTAAAAGAGGCATAATTAAAATTCCAAACTTTCTGATGATGACTGTTGAGTTGTCCTTGGGCAATGTCTCAGAGATTAATTCATGTCTTTTTCTCATTATATTATAGGAACCATAAACTGTTTTCTTAATTTTCAGGTGAGGTGATTGTAGATACCCAGCCTAGAAATATACAGAGATACAAATGAGAATTAGATGACTTTCCATCTATAAAGCTTTCTTTTTTCTCCAAATAAGAACTAGAAATACAGGTCAAAAGTGCTCAAAAGACAATGTCCAATTTCTTTTATATAAATGCAATTGTCAGATTTTTCAAACTGTCAACAGATATTGTGCCATAAAGGCACAGATCATCAACATAAAGACCCTAGGTAGGCCATCATTCCATTCCCTGGGGAGCAAAACAATACCCCCAAAATGAGAATGAACTTTTTTGTGATATATCTATTAGGAAAGTAATGTTTCCTGTTTCGGTTGGAAAGTTCTTGTCAAATTTCAGTTAAGAGTTCTGGGTACTGAAACTGGTTCAAACTTCAGGACATCATGGATATTTTTTTGTGGATCATGGCATCAGACATGATCCAAGAGATTGAATCCCAACATGAACTAAGGTTCCGGGGAGAGAAGTGATATAGTAGATAGAGGACTAGACCAGAAGTTCAAACTTGGTCTCAGACACTTACTATTTTTGTGACCCTAGGTTTGTACCCTCAGTTTCCTTAATTGCATAATAATAACACCTTCCTCTTAGGGTTGTTGTGAGGATAAAATGAGCAAATATTTGTAAAGTACTTTGCAAACAATAAAGTGCTATATAAATATAAGCTATGATGATGAGCATTAGTATAACATTAAGTTTGAATAGTGTTATATTAAAAAAAAAACCTTTTAGGGTTTTTTTTTTGGTTTTTGCACTCAGACTCCATCAATTCTTTTTTTATTTAATTAATTAATTTAGTTTTAGTTTTCAACATTCATTTCCACAAGATTTTAAGTTACAAAGTTTCTCCCATCTTTCCCCTACCCCCACCCAAGATAGCAAGCCTACTGAATACCCCTTCCCTCAATCTGTTCTCTCATATCCCCTTCTATTCCCCCCTGACTTTATAGTAGGGCAAAATGGACTTCTACACCCCAGTGTCTGTATAACTTATTTCCAAGTTGCATGTAAAAAGCATTTTTTTGACATTTGTTTTTAAAATTTGATTTCCAAATTTTTTCCCTTTTTCCCTCCTCACCCACCACCACTGGGAGGACATGCAATTCAATATAGGTTGTACATGTGTAGTTACACAAAATGTTTCCATAGTAGTTATAGTGTGAAAGACTAACTATATTTCCCTCCATCCTATGCTGCCCCCCACTTATTCTATTTTTTACTTTGAACCTGTCCCTTTTCAAAAGTGTTTGCTTCTAACTACTCTCTCCCTGAATCTGCCCTCCCTTCTATCATCCCCCGTCTTATCCCCTTCCTCCCTATTTTCCTGTAGGGTAAAATAGCCAATTGAGTGTGTATGTTATTCCCTCCTTAAGCCAAATTCAATGAGAGTAAGTTTGACCCATTCCCTTTCACCTTCTGCCTCTTCTCCTCCATTGTAACAGTTTTCTCTTGCCTCTTTTATATGAAATAATTTACCCTATACTGTCTCTCCCTTTCTCTTTCTCCCATTATATTCCTCTCTTACCTCTTAATTTTATTTTCTAGATTTCATCCCTTCCTATTCAACTGATCCTGTGCCCTCTGTCTGCATATACATATACACACATATACACACACTTACATATATATATATTTATACACACATACACCCTCCCATACATGCATATATATGTATATATACATACATATACATATATATATATTCCCTTCAACTATCCTCATACTGAGAAAAGTCTCATGAGTTATTGTTATAACTCATTTATTGTTATAACAATAAAGTTATTTTCCATGGAGGAATGTAAATAGTTCAACTTTAATAAGTTCCTGATGATTTCTTTTCCCTGTTTACCTTTTCATGATTCTTTTGCTTCTTGTATTTGAAAGTCAAATTTTCTGTTCAGCTCTGGTTTTTTCATTAAGAATGCTTGAAAGTCCTCTATTTCATATCACCATGTTTTCCCCTGAAGCATTATACTCAGTTTTTCTGGGTAGGTGATTCTTGGTTTTAATCCTAGCTCCTTTAATGTCTAGAATATCATATTCCAAGCCCTTTCATCCCTTAACATAGAAGCTTCTAGGTCTTGTATCATACTGATTGTGTTTCCACAAAACTCAAATTATTTCTTCCTGACTGCTTGCTGTATTTTCTCCCTGAACTGGGAGCTCTGGAATTTGGCTATAATATTCCTAGAAGTTTTCTATTGAGGATCTTTTTCCAGAGGCAATCAGTGGATTCTTTCCATTTCATTTTGCCCTCTGGTTCTAGAATATCAGAGCAATATTCCTTCGGAATTTCTTGGAAGGATGATTTCTACACTCTTTTTTTTATCATGGCTTTCAGGTAGTCCAATAATTTTAAAATTATCTCTCCTGTATCTATTTTATAGGTCAGTTGTTTTTCCAATGAGATATTTCACATTGCTTTCTTTTTTTTATTTGTTTGTATCTGTTTAATAGTATCTTGAGTTTTCATAAAACCATTAGCTTCCATTTGCTCCAATCTAATTTTGAAGGAATTATTCTCTTCAGTGACTTTTTGAAATTCCTTTTCCATCTGGGCAATTTGGCTTTTTAAGGCATTCATCTCCTTCTTGTTTTTTTGGGCCTCTTTTGCCATTTGAGTTAGTCTATTTTTTAAGGTGTTGTTTTCTTCAGTCAGGCTGTTGACTCACTTTTTATGATTTTCTTCTATCATTCCATTTCTCTTCCCAATTTTTCCTCCACTTCTCTTACCTGATTTTCAAACTCCTTCTTGAGCTTTTCCATGGCCTGTAACCAATTCATATTTTTCTTGGAAGCTTTTGATGCAGGGGTTTTGCCTTTGTTGTCTTCTTCTGGTTCTATGTTTTGATCCTTTTTTTCCCCCAAAAGGATTGTATGGACTGTTTGTGCTTCCTCTGTTTGCTCATCTTGCCAGTCAATTACTTGACTTTTGAGCTCTTTGCCAAGGTAGAACTCTGCTTCCAGAGTGGAGAGCTCTAGCTGTGTTCCAAATTGCTGGGGTTTTCACAGCTGTTGTCAGAACTGTTGTCAGAACTATGAGGAGGGTGCCCTCTCTACAGCCACCACAAGCTCTGGTATACTAGCATTCCTCACCCCAGGATCCCCACTCAAGACTGCGACCCAGATCCAAGCAGGTCACAAAACAAGAGTGATCACCCTCTGAATGATTGCTTGGTTCCCCTATGATCTGCAGGCTAGGACCTTCAGAGGCAGCCATGAGGCAGCAGCTGCAGCCACTGTCACCTCCACCACCCCAGGGGCCGGGCCTGGACCACACTCTTTTCCTACCCAGTTCCAACAAAGTTCTCTACTGACCTTTTACTTTCTCTTTGGCATTTATGGGTTGAGAAGTTGGGAAACTGCTATAGGTGCCAGTGATTCACTCTCCTGAAGTCTGTGGTGGCCCATCTGGGCTGCAAGTCTGGGCCGGCATGGCTCATGTGGGACTGTGCTTGGCAAACAGCCCAGTGTGATAGACCCTACCTGTAATCCTTTAAGGCTGCCTTCAATGGGAGATTTATTTTGCTCTGTCATTTTGTGGGTTCTGTAGCTCTACAATTTGTTTAGAGTCATTTTTTTTGCAGGTATTGGAGGTCGTTGGAGCAGTAGCTCAAGCAAGTTTCTGCTTTTACTCCGTCATCTTGGCTCCACCCATCAAAAACCTTTTAGTTTTATTGTCTTGGTGATGTTCCTTATTGTTAATGATGTCTTTTCTTTAGATTGTCTTCTATTTACTTATTGCTTTGTATATTAAATCTTCCAATATATCATGATTTCTTTGGAAGCAAAGAGCACTTTTTTTTTGTCATTTTATCTCCAGCATCTAGGATAGGACCTCACAAAAACAGATTATTAAAAAGTGTTTGATGATGTGACTAATATGTTTTAGATGATCACACATGTATAACCTGTATCAAATTGTTTGTTTACCTTCTCAGAGAGGGGAAAGGGTAGAGAGGAAGGGAGAGTATTTAGAACTCAAAATTTTCAAAAACGAATGTTAAAAATTATCTTAACATGTAACTGGGAAAAATAATTTTTAAAAAAGTGTTTGGTAAACTGGATTGAACTGAATTGTAATGAAAGTACTGTGCCAAAGAAATTGATGTAGTAATGCTGATGAAGATGATGATGAAGGTAATAAAGATGGCAACAATGATAACAAATATCATGATATAGTAGAAACAGCTCCTGATTTAGAGTTGGAAACCTGAGTTTGAGTTGTCCTTTCTCTACTTTTTATCTATGTAGTACTGAACAAGTCACTGAACCTCTTGTAAAGCCAAGCACAAGCAGCTTTCCAGAGGATTGCTGCTGTGAATAGCTTTATGGTTTTGATCACATAGTATAGTGAATTCTCTATTTATTCAGCGATAAACTAAGTTAAAACATTCACAGAAACCAAAGTACAATATTCATAATGATATAACATAACAACTCTTCACTAAAGTGGTCACATAGTTTTAAACAAAAAATATCATTCAGTAAGTCCTTAACTCAATCATCCTTAAGGAGCAAGTCTCCTTAAGGGACACAACATACAAAGGTCAAAGTTTTCCCACCACTAGGTCACATTGTCTTAATCTCTCAGTCAAAAAGTCTTCTTTCTTGCTGATTGGAGATTAGTTTCCAATCATCCTTAAATCAATCATCTTTAAGGGGTACAAGGTACAAAGTACAAAGTTCTCCCACCCCTAAACCACAGTAAATCATGATCTCCTCAGTCAGTACTAGGTACCTAAGGAGAGGTATTTTAATCTTGACTTGAGGCTGGCTCCCAAATTCCATAGTTGCTCTTCTATGGGTCTACCTCTTGCCTGAATCTACCCAACTGTCACCTGGATTCATAGGCAGGCAGCTCTCAGTACTCCATCCAGTTCCTTGTCCAATTCCTCTTCCATATTGAAGCTCACAGTGTCCAGTCCACCTCAAGTCCTTCGTGTTTTTGGGGAAACAAAGCTTAACAGAGCCAAAACAACATTTATACACATTGCTGGCACCATCATCAATTCACTATTTGCCTGTGAAATCAACACAGACCCACAAACAGGGTCTGAGAACTCAACATAGACCCACAAACAAGGTCTGAGAACTCAACACAAATTGTCAGTATAGTCCCAGGACCTCCAAAAACCTCCTCGAGGACTTCTGTAAACAGACAAGAAAATCCTCTTTCAGGGCTTCCAGTAAGGTCCCAGGACTTCTGTACAAGGTCTTACAAACACAAATCAACACAGACAGAACAGACAAACATAGGGCTGGCCACCATGAATCTTCCCTTCTCAGTTCTGCTCTCTCCCAGCTTGTGCTTATGCTTTTATATGGTCATTACCTCCTCTCTGTTCCACCCACCTCTTAAATACTTCCTGTTCCTGTCTTTGGCAAGACCCTCCCACTGTGAGTTTCACAAGTTCTGTTTCTTAACAAAGATTTGATACAATCATGGGCAAGGCTCAACTGAAACAAGGCACCAAGTACTTGTTTGCGTACCCTTACACCTCTCTATGCCTCAGTTTCCTCACTTGTAAAAATTAGGATAATAATAGATTTGTACTAAGTACCTTCAAGATTATTTATTAGAAAAGAAATTTTAATCATTATAGAGATGTTTAAACTTTAATAATATTGAATGGAATAAAAGTGAAAACTTCTCAGGTAACATTCCAGAAATCTGAATAGAATTATAATAAAGTACTAAAGACTTAGCAAACCTGGGCTGGGAGCCTGGAACCCTTGCCTTACTTCCCTGCTCATAAGTTGAAGTTTTTGTTAAGCTTAGCTAAGCATAGGAGGTGAAAGCACAGACCCTGTAAATTTAACCACAGGCCCAATTGTTCCAGACTTGTTTCCACTGACCACCATCTGATTTGTATAAATATAAAATTGGAAATCCTCTTGTGGAACTTCAGGCAGGTCACCATGTCCTAAGATCCCCATGATTCATAAAATATTGTCTGCTTTCATATCTATATTGATATTGTTAGAACATTTATCTTCTGCTTTCATATAGAAGTTGATACTGATGACATATTTTGTCTGTTTTCACGTCCACTAGACATGTACCTTCTGCTTTTTGATATTACTGATATTTCATCTGCAAATTCCAGCAGATTTTTGCGCTTAAGATTGTGCGCCGCAGTTTCTCATTAACAGGAACAGGACAGAACAAGGACAGGGAGAAGGGGTGGTCTTTTGGGTGTATAACCAAGGCTTGCATTTTGTATTTTGACTCTTCTGCCAGACTGCCTCTGGTAGCAAGACCGCCCTTCTTACAAGAAGAAATAATTAAATAAATCCTTTCCATCTCTACTTGGAAATATCTCTGCTTATTTTTATTTGGGCAAGGGTCGTTCTTGTCCCACACAATATATACTGTGGTCTAGTATACTATTTTATGTCTCTGTTGTTTAGATTCTAAACTCCTTTAAAATAGGTATATCTTATCCTTTCTATCCCTTGAAGTGTGAAGCACAGTTTCTGGAATCCAGTAAGTATATAATGACAGTAGGGATAGTAGTAATATTAATAATGAATTTAGATGACTCCTTACAGTTTTCAAAGCATTTTTACTTTTCATTCTCATAAAAACCCTGTAAGTTAGGCAGGGCAGATATTATCCTGGCTTTTAGATGAGAAAACTGAGGCTCAAAGACATCACATGGCTAGTCAAGTAACTGAGGTGGTTCTCAAGCCTGTGATTGATCTTACTAGTGAGGAGAGATTAGACGAAATGAAAACTGACTTAAGGGGCCCAGAAACAGGAGGGCAAAACTGATATGCCCTCCCAAGTGATGTTTCTTTGGGCAACCTATCCTGCGGACATCAGATAATTGTCTAAAAAAAAGAAGTGTGGAGTCACAGACTCCTAGAACTCTCTGCCCTATGAGAAGCAGCAGCCACTTCAATAAGTATTCAAAACTTCTGCAGAGTGAACCACAATCCCAGGTGCAATTAGAAAGACTTACTAGGCAGCCTCTGGTCCAGAGGCAGGGGTAACCATATGGGGGACTTAATTCCTCATCACTGTGACTAGTATATGGTACCTGACCAGAAAATGTGTCTGACCTTGGAGCTGTGGGAGACCAACAGGTAAAATTAACAAGGACTTTATCATCCCTCTGTAACTGTAAGACATGAGAGAAACCAGTAAACAGCCACCTTCCACTTTCTTAGTCTATTGGCAAGGTAGGGGCAACCTTGTGGGAACAGAATGCCCTCCATGGTGGGATTTAAGAGACTCCAAAAAACACTCTTCCTATTGTCTCTAAATTACAGTTTATTGAAATTCTACCATTAACCATTCATTTCTTTTGTTTGAGATGTAAGTGCTAATAAAATGCAAAGCCATTTGGGAATTCCATGGAATCATAGGACTAGAAGGGAGAACTTTTTTGAGAACTCATCCTTCTCCATTATATAGACGATGAAATCGAGTCTCAGAAAGTTGAAACGATATACAAGATCACACAGTTAGTTAATAGCTGAAACCAAAATTCTGAACTTTAGACAGGCAGAGTTGGAGAACTCCTACTCTGCTACCCTCATTTCTATTTCCATCAAGTTTATTGTGTGTTTGTCCTTCGTTCTCAAAGAGGACCATGATGTCAGGGAGATGATGACATGACTTGCAACTGACTTTGATTTGAGTGAGGAAGGGCTGTGCAACGTCACCAGCCTCACTTTCTCCTCCAGAGCCATCTGGATCCAGTGACCAGATATTCATCAGGATGATTGGAGATGGTCCAGGATACAATGGGAGACTCAGGCCCTTTTAGGTTAAGGTCTTTTCAGATTTATATATAAGTAATTTATTTGATGATAAGGCTTAAAGTTATGAAGGACTTTCTATGTAGTCTAGTCTACTTATTTTACAGAAGAAGCAATGAGAGCATGCTGTTAATCAGCTAAAAAGCCACTCCTTCCCCTCTTGGCTTTTCCCTGTATAGCCAAAGAGGGCAGTAACAAGTGCCTCTGAAAATCTCTCTCACATCATATAAATGGTGCTATATTCTACTGTGTTCCAAGAAGAATCAGTTTTTCTCTGAACAGGAACTAACAGGCTCATAACTTCTTGCCAGCTGATTCTTATCCTACTGGTTTCTTCACACCTCTTCACACAGGGCTGACTTTTTTCAAAGACCTGATGAGTTTTCTTCTCTCGCCTATTCTTGACCACTAGAGTCACATTTTTCCCCTAATGTGTTTTCAATGGCAATGCCTCCTGGTGCTTTATCTCAATGAGGTAAAAACAAACAAATCAAAAAATAAAAAGCAAAAAACAAACAAAACCCAAGAACGACAATAACAAAAACCAAATCTAACCAACTTCCCTTTTTTTGTTAGTTATAAAAGTGATAGTCTTTATTTATTTAATTATCCCACAATATTAGTTATGTGATTTATCATTTTGTGAGTCCTAACTTCTGAAATCTTTTTTTTTAAGTTCAGTGCAAATTATCAAACAGACCATAATGCACTGCTGCATCGGCCATTCTACAATCCTCAAACTGGTCCTTCTAATTTTTCTATTTATATTTTATAACTCAGAAAAATTGTTTTCTTCAAATCTGCACTTTATAACTTTTTGGTGTATAGTTGTTTTTCTCTGCAGGATAAAATGACAATAAATAAAAAAATTTCTCAGTTATAATTTTGTTTATATACAAAGGACACATAACCTTCCTATTTAGGCAAACACAGATTTCCTGGTCCCTTTTGAAAACCAAATTACTCACATCCTGGCTTAAAATTGTGTTTCTTTACACATGGACTTTTAAAATTTTTTTAAATAAATAGAATTTTTTTCTCCCCATTCAGTCACCAAACTGTTTACCTTTGAAAGGGACATTACCTTACATTCTTCTGGAGTGGATTTATTTATTCTTTATGGGAAAGTATTTTTCTACCCATTTCAGCAAGCCAATTGCTCACATATTAAAGGAGCAGTATCTTACCTATATAACCCTTTACTTCCTGGCTTGACAATCAGTGAACATTGCCAGGAGGAGTGAGCATGCCAGAAGTTCCTATGGCAACTGAAAGGATTTTTACTCAGAAATCATAGAAATAGTTACACTTGAACCTGGAGTTGAAAACTCAGGAAGAGAAAAAGGAAACAAAAATTCATCTTGTTGAGCTATGTGGAGGAAAAGAGGCTTGGGGATCAGGGAGTTGCATCCTGTTCTGTGTTCATTCCTCCTTCTACTCTCTTTCCCTAGACCTAAGATGGCAGGTTTCTGATATGGACACTGGATAGTGAGAACTAAGATGATGGCCAGGAATTGACTAGCATGTTGATGATATCTGAAATGTCAGGAGCCATCTCAGAACTGAATCTCTTCCCTTGCCTGCTAAAGGGATATCAAAGTACATATTAGATCTCACAAGTGAGGCTGTACACATTATTATGACACTGTTGTCACACTTGCAGCTCCCAACACTGATTATCTCACAGTTCCATGTTTGCCTCATACATGAGTGATCAAAAGTTAAGTTAATTTACCTTGCTACTTTATATATACTATATATTTACTTACTACCTATATACTATATATTTAACTATCTATATTTACTATATATACTATATATTTAACTTAACCAGTATTCAGGGCAAATTTAGATTGTGATTGACATGGAGTCTCTATTTTATGTGAATCAGTTGAAAGGACTGGGGATGTTTAACCTGGAGGAGATGAGACTTAGAGAAGATACATAATAGCTGTCTTTACTTAACTGAAAGACTACTGCATCCAAAAGGATTAGACTTCCACTTAAAAAGGCCTGAGTGTGAACTTGAGAACAATGGGTGGAATTGAAATATAAGAGAAAGCAGCCCAAAAATATATTAACAAAGGCACAAACATACCCCCAACATGCGGGGCATAATTTCCAAAAATTACTCCAAAATTGATTTATTTTAATGAGAAACCCTGGATTTTCTTTCACTGGGGAATTTCAAGTGAATGATGTATGAGTACTAGGAAAGGATGCTTGGTCACAAGTAGGTTAGATTGTTTACAATAACAATCATAGATCTTTATCAACACTTTTTTGGGAATATTTTTTAAAAAAATTCTTGACTGAATAGAATTTAGGCTACATGTTCCCTTTAGTTTTTCTCAGCTCTGAAATTCTATGATTTTATTATTACTGAGGGACTTGGATTAAACTTCTTTGGGAACACTGATAACTTGCAGGTCCCCAGACAGAAATGTCCCTGGTATCCTGAAATAACTTTATATTTAATTCTTGCAAGAAAACATGAACCAAACCAGTCCAGACCTTCCTTCCAGAAGTGTAGAATCAAGGCCTACCATTAAGTCCAAAATTAGGAAGTAGCCTGAAAGAATGAGGAAAAACAATGTTTTATTGATAAGGAAATTTAAGACACAAGCCAAGAAAAAGAGATTGAATCCCAAACAGCTACAAGCAAAGACTCAAAGAAAAAAACATAGTGTGGACACACAAAATTCCTGGGAGAGATAAATCAAGAATGTTTTTAAAGTCTTTTTCTTAATGAATGAAATGAGAGCACTAGAGGATATCCTGGAAAAGAATTAGACACATGTTTGTACATAAATACGTTTCAAACAATATGAAAATCAAAGAACGGAGAAAGGGGAATTAGAGGGAGGATAGATTAAGATAGGTAATTAAAAGCAAAATTGCTCTAATGAAGGGTTTCTGCATGTATGTGTAAGTGTATTCATATATATACACATATATGTATGTGTATATAACAAATATATTTCTATCTATCTATCTATCTGAATGCAAGGAATGGGAATCTGAGTGGATTCCCATCAACTGGGAAAGGGCTGAATAAGTTATGGTATATGAATGTGATAGCATACTATTATACTATAAGAAATGAAGGGGTTGGTTTCAGAGAAACCTGGAAGACATATGGATTCATACAAAGTGGATATGACTGAGAGAACAATTTATTTAATTACATCATTTTGCAAAGACAAAAATGACTTTGAAAAATTTAGGAACTCTGATCAAAGTGATAACCAACCATGACTCCAGAGGACTAATGATGAAAATGCTACCTACTTCCTGATGAAGACTTAAATGCAAATAATCATAATCAGGGCAGCTAGGTGGCAGAGTGAATAGAGAACCGGCCCTAGGGTCAAGAGGACTTGAGCTCAAATCTGACCTCAGACACTTGACACATACTAGCTGTGTGACCTTGGGCAAGTCACTTAACCCCAAATGCCTTGCCTTTCCGCTCAAAAAAAGTTCTTAAAAATAACAAAATATCATAATCTCAATAATAACATATATGCACACATACACAGATTATATATATATGTATGTAAGAGTATGTATTTGTATTATGTATTAACACTGACTGGCCCCTGCTGACTAAAAGCCAGGTATGATGTACTTTATCCCTGCCTCCAGAGTTCTCTAGTACCCTTGAGGGGGGTGGGAATTCTAGGTTCTCTGCCAATAATTCCAGTCACTTCCCCCCCCATTAACATTCCCTCAGTTGAAGGGGTTGGATCCCCTGTATTCCATTTCCACAACTGGGATCAATTTTGTGAGATCAATTTTGACAAAGAAATAATTACTTCAAAGGTATATTAAAAAAAAACATATACCAACACATGTGGCATAATTTCTTCCCCTCTCCCACCATCCTTATACTGTCTCAGTGTCTGGTAAGTGGATGAGGATTTAAGTTCATGATTAAGCTCAGTTCCTATGGTGCATAGTCCCAAATTCCAAGTTTAAACCCCACCTTGGCCTTGGACCCCAGGCACTTTGGCTTCTCAGGTGTTTCCTTCTGGGCTGGCTGACTGCAACATTCTACCTCGAATCCTGGCTTCTAGACTAGCATGGCTTGAACTCCCAGATATAATGAGGATTAATACTTTCATCTAAAAGCTAAAAACAAAACACAACAAAAAAAAATCAAAGCTGGAACAGAAAAAAATACTACCTTCAGTTTCTTGGGACAAAGGGGTGAGAGGGGAGGGGAGGTATTCTCCCTTCTTGCTTCAGTTCATTGTGTTCAAGATGGGGGTGAACTGTGTGTTATCTTCACCCTCTGTATGCAGCAGGAGAAAGCATATGGGAAAGACAGGGACACTGTCCAAGTCTGGCAGTTTTAAAGACTCAGGCTGTTCCTGCTGTGCAGGCAGTTGAAGGAGGTTAATCCCACCCACATGATAAGGGAATGCAGAGAAGCGCCAGTTTTAGGCAAGCTGGGTAGGCTCCAAGGTCCCATTATGTGTGATTATACATGTATGTATATGTGTGTGTATATTTCTCTTCCATCTCCAACATACACGTGTATGCATACACACTCACACATTACAAACTTCTGCCTTGACATAGCTACCTTCCTTCCTTCCCACCCCATCCCTCATGGAGAGTAAAAGAAAAGCAAAATCCGTCTTACAAACATTCATCGTCAAGCAAGACAAACTTCTGCCCTGACCATATCTTAAAAGGATCTACACATTTATACACACATGCATGCACACATTATACATGAAATGTGTGCATATGCATGCATGTGCATATACCTATTTATATGTGTATATTTATGCCCAAAGAGGAGAAATAAATGTGCATGCATGTGAACAGAACCAATGCAGAAGTTCACTTTGCTTGATTACGAATGTTTGTAATGGACTGAATGTTTAAATGTTTGTAATACAACTTTTGTTTTTCTTTTGTTCTCAATGTGGGGAGGGGAAGGGAAGAAGGAAAGTTTTTGTTGATTGAAAACAACAAAATTTTATTTTAAAATAAAGGTGAATTTTTGTCTCTGGGAGTTAGTTAATCCAGACCAAGTGGACAGCTAGGTGCTCCACTATTTCCCAATTTATTTTGGCTATCAATATTTGAGCTGTTCTTTCAAATCCAGAGAATATATTCCTTAGAAGAGAGAACAGAAGCAGTATGTCAGTTGACTATCATTTATTATGTGCCTTCTATGTACCAGGCATTGTTCAAAGCTGGGGATACAAACCAATGCAAAACAATCTCTGTCCTCAGGAAGCTCACATTCTAGAGGGCAGGGCAATTTGGGGTTGTGACTTGCCTGAGGTCACATAGCTAGTTTTTGTGTTAAGTGTCTGAGGCCGAATTTGAACTCAGGTCTTCCTGACTCCAGGACTGGTGCTCTATTCACCGTGTCACCTAGCCGCCCCATGGAAGCTCACATTCTAATGGAAAAGACAGCACGCAAAAAATTTTGTACAAATAGAACAAATTTGAGATTATCTCAGAGGGAAGGCAACAAGATCAAGAAGGACACAGAAGATTAGAGTCGTAGGAGCATAAACTCATCGAGGGCAGGGACTCTTTTGCCTATTTGTTTGTTGCTGTTTGTCCTTCATTCTGGAAGAGGGGTATGACATCAGGGAGGTGATGCGAAGATATGCAAGTGAATTGGATTTAAGTGGGGAGAGCTCACCAGTTTCACTTTCTCCTCTGGAACCATTTGGGGCCAGTGGCTAAATAGGGATCAGGACAACTGGAGATGGCCCAGGATGCAATGGGGAACCTTGGCCTTTTCAAGCTAAGGTCTTTAACAAGTCTCAGTTTGACTGAGGCAGAGCATGTTCAGTAATTAAGGCTTAATAATGTTTGGAGTATTTGTTTATTTAGCTCTTACCTTAATGCCTAGAACTTGGAAGGCACTTAATGTGTTCATTGATTGAATGATTGAGACTTTAGCTGAAGCCAGGGGAGCTAAGAGGCAAAGAAGAGGTGGGAGAACATTCCAAGCATGGGGGAAAGCCAGTGACAAGGTTTAGAATTGGGAGAGGGAGTGCAATGTGTAAGAAATGATAAGGAAACCAATGCCATTGGAGCACAAATTATATGGAAGGGAATTAGGTGAAAGAAAACTCTGAAGTTAGGAAGGGGCTGGGTTATGAAAGGCTTTAAAAGACAAAGGACTTTATATTTGGTCTAGAGGTAAGAGAGAGCCATCAGAGTTCATTGAAAAGGATGTGTGTGATATGGTTAAATCTGCATTTTAGGAAGATCAATTTGACAACTAAGTGAATAATTTAATAAATATGCCTTCTCTGTCAACAGTTGTCATTGCCCTAAATATTGATTCTGTCCTTTATCAGTCCCTTCTTTTCTACCAATATGTGGAGGAGAGGAGAAACCCCATGTAAGGGATTTTAGTCCTCAGGTTTCCTGTTGGGTATCAGCTCAATTTGAATGTTAACACTCCTGACAGATCATGATATGCTTTTGTATTCACGCTTTATTAACTGTCCTTTGTTCTCTATTCTGTAGATGTCTTTTAAAAATCTACTTTGGTGAATTCCCTATCTTGTGCATTAATCTTTTTTAAACCTGTCCCTCTTTTTTCTTCCTCATCAAAATTGTTTCTTTGTGTCTTCAGAAATTCCTTCCTGAGAGTTTCCCCATTCCCTTCTACACCTATATACTGCAGTATATAGTCCATGCGCTCCTACTTATCCTCTCTCTAACACGTTTGAAATGTTCTCTTCCTAATTCTAGGATTCAGGCAAGGTTTTTCTCTCCTTGATCACAAATTCTAAGATGTAGTGGTCAGTGCTTCCCACTGTCCAATTATTTCCACTCCAGAAACCAGTTCCTCATTTTTGGTGAACATCAGATAGACTAGAACTTCCACTTATCCTGAAGTGATGGAATGGAACAGAGAATGGCTTCATTTTGTTGTGGAGTAGGGAGTAAAATTTGGTAGGCAAATAGAGAGTTTAGAGATCGAAAGTAATTTAAGTAATTATCCTTGTCCAATTCCCTCATTTTAAAGCCGAAGAAACTGAGCACCAGAGTCTAAGTTTTCTAAGGTCATATGGGTAGAAAGTCACAGAACTGGAACTTTAATCTGGGATTGTCTAACTTCACATACAGTTGTCTTTTCATTATAGAAACTCTATAAACTGTTTGTAAGTGTATTATCATACAAAGTTTAATAGAACATAGCATGATGACCAAGATATTCCTGAACACCTAAGAGAGAGAATGATGACTGTTTATTTTGTAATTAGTGCAGATAGGAGTAAGAAAGAAAGGCACAAGAATAACTTTACCTGTAGATATACATTGAGATCTGTCTTGTTTTTGATTTTCCTTCAAAAATCACATACATTTTCCCAATGTCCTAAGTAAGTTTCCCTATTTCTGAAGGAGCCTTGGATTTGGAATGAAATGATAAAATTTTGATTTCCTATTTAACTTGACCCAACTAAACAAGAGTTTAAGTACCTACTATGTTCAAAGCACTGTCTTAAGCCCTTGGGTTACAAAGGCAGAAATGATAAACAATCCCAAATCCTCAAAGACCTTACATTCTTCTGGGAGTTGGAGCAGGAATACAATATGTGTACAGAGAAATAATTAGATGATAACTTGAGAGCACTAACAATTGGGAGCGGGGTGAGTTAGGGAGAGAATTAAGGATAGATATAGCTTAGAAAGTATCACTTGAACTAAACTTTAAAGGAAATGGGATTGTAAGAGGTGGAGATGAGAAGGGAGTGAATTCTAGGAATGCAGGTCAGTTTGTACAAAGGCATAGAAATAGGAAATGGAATATTGAGTTTGAGGAATAACTAATATTCCAGTTAGACTTGAATGTTATGTGTGTGTGTATGTGTGGTTTAGTAATATATTTAGAAATGCAAATTGGAAATATTCCATAAAATTTTTTTAAAGAATAGATTTATAATGACTATTTTTTAGTCTATCCAGAGCTCATCCTGTATATCTCCTCCTCCTTCACAGAGATTCATGCCTTATCACCAGGATTTTTTATGAAAGAAAAAGCAGAAGGAAAAAAATTTCAAAACAGATCAATACATCAAAAGATCTGATGATATATAAAATGCTTTATGACTGAGCATTGGCACTGCTGTAAGCATCTTAGCATCAGCTTCCATGACTGGTCACTTCTAATGTAGGGTGCCTCTAAGTGAAGATGACAGGAAATTCTGCTTAGACATCTTGGTTAGTTAAGATTTCATTTTTGGGTCTCCTAAGTCAAACTGAATGCAGACTCAGCACACCCCATGGATGTGCCCCAGGATGGTGGAAGATAAAGTATAACCAGAAGATATCCTGAACTTAGAGAAAAGATTTAGCTCCCAACTTATAGGTCCTCAGAAACATAAAACTTCATACAATTTTTGATGCTCTGGAACTTGGGATATATGATGGTTGTAAATTTCCTTTGGTTTCCAAGTCTGAACTAAAGAGTTTCTTATGCAGGATCCATTGGTTACTTTACTGACTCTGTCACTAAGTGACTGTGTGGTTCTTAATAAGTCACTTAACCTCTCTGGGACTTGGATGGACAAGGTGGCCCAGGTCTTCTCTAGCTCTAAATCCTATGTAAAACCAATCATGAGCAGCTCTCCTGAGAATTGCTGCTGTGAATAACTTTAAGGATCTAATCACACAGTATAGTGAACTCTCTATTTATTCAGCAACAAACTAAAGCAAAACATTCAGGAAACTAAATCATAGCATTCACAACAATATAACATAACAATTTATTACTAAGGTGGCCACATAGTCTTAAAAAATATATCATTCAATAAGTCACAGTCTCCTCAAACATTATGTAGTATTCAAGTGAAGTCTTCTTTCATCTTGTTTGGAGACTGGCTTCCAATCATCCTTAATCCAGTCATCCTTGAGAGGTAGCAGAAAGTACAAACAACATCCATTCATAGGTCACAGTAAGTGACAATCTCATTAGTCAATACAGAGTACCCAAATAAAGTCTCCTTTCATCTTGACTCAAGGCTGGCTTCCAAACCCCTAAGCTCCTTTTCCATGGACTGACCACTCCCAGTTCTTTCCTGGATTCACACCACTCTTGCCTGGACTCACATGTAGGCAGCTCTCCACTCCTGTTTCATACCCTAGTTTACAGGGACTGCTCCACTCTAACCTCTTAGAGGTTTCTGTTTCTAGAAGGACAAAGCTTGACAGAGCTACAACAACATTTATACACATTGCTGGCACTATCATCTCAACTCACTTTCTTTCTGACAAAGTAACACAAATCAACAGACAAGGCTTCTCTCTGAGAAATCAAACACAAATCAACAGTAAAGTCCCAGGACTTCTGTAACAGTAGTAAAGTCTTCTTTTAGGACTTTTGTCTAAGAACAACAGACAGGATGCCTTTGCCTGACAGCACAACAGAGTGCTACAGAGGGCTGAAATCACAAGAATTCTCTCTCTCAGTTCCCAGAAAGTAACACAGATTAACAGTGATGAAATCACAACCATTTTCCCTCTCAGTTCTGCTTGGTCCCAGCTCTGCTCCAGCTTTTCTCTGCTCTGCTCCTTCCTGTTTCTCTCTTTTGACAAGTTTCTCTCACTGTGGGCTCCATGTGATAAAGTTAGGACTTTTAAGGGCAACACAATGTATACTGTTTTCAGGTGAGGCTCAAAGGAACTTGAATAGCTGAAACAAAAATTAAGTACTACTTTGATTGTCATTTCATCCTATGACCTTACTATTGCTACATTTCAGGCTTAGCTTGAAATAGATTTCTTCTCTAGAAACCAATCATTTGGCTATACATTTTGAAACTGCTCTGTATAGTACTTGATATTTCATCTGAGCAGCCTACTAATAGTTTCCCTAATTCAACTCCAAATAATGATATCCTAGAAAAAAATGGAAAGATATTTAGAAAGTAAAGGAATAGTTCAAAACTATCAGGACTAACCATATATTCATACCATACAAATTAATAGAGTATTTATTATAAAGAGACCACTGTTCACCTACAGATGAGAGATGAAAAATTCAAATAAGAACCAAACATGGCCCCTGCCCTCATGGAGCTTTCCAGTCTAGTGGAGATGACAAAATCTGTCCACAAACAGCTAAAATGGAAAATAAAACATAAATATGTAACAAAGATGTAAAGATGGTGATATCTGAGTTCAGGGGTGGAAGAGATGATTTCCAAGGTATAGGATCAGATGGAATCAATGTGAACAAAATCTTTATTCTTGCATGACTTCCCATTTCCTCCACATAACTGTTTTTCTAAGTCTTGTCCTTTCTACCTTCACAATACCTCTTTCTTCACAATGACCCCTTTTCTCTTCTTATACAGCCACCAATCTCATGTCAGCCCTCATGTATGAAGTTTTCAATAGTTTTTTATGGGTTTCCCTAATCCAAATCTTTTGCCATTTCAGTCAATCTTCAGCTGCCAAAATAATCTTCCTAAAGTGCAGTCACTTCCCCTACTCAATAAATTCCAGTGTCTCCCTATTTTCTCAAAAATCAAATATGAAATCCCATTTTTTACTTTTGGACCCTCTAATAAGTACCCTTTCCTACCTTTCTTGTCTTCTTAGACATTCTTCCACCACATGGACTCTAGAGTGACTGTTGACTTCTAGCTGTTTCTCATACATACCACTACATGCCCCAACTCCATACCTTTTCATTGGCTGTTCCTCATACCTAGAACTCTCTCCATCCTTATTTTTGCCTCCTGTTTTCCCTGACTTCTTTCAAATATCAGCTAAATCCCCACTTCTGCAATAAGCCTTTCTCAGTACTCCCTAATTTTATACCTTCTCTTTGATACTATCTTCAGTATACACACACACACATATACACACATACACACACACACATATATATGCATATATAGATGCACACCTACATATATGCATATTATCTCCTCCATTAGAATCTGGGCTTAATGAAATCAGGGACTGTTTTTGGCCTCTCGTTTGTATCTCCAGAGCTTAGCACAATGCCTGACACATAGTAAGCAATTATCAAATGCTTATTGACTAAATAAAAAGAATTTGATAAATATTTGTGATTAGGGGTGTGATGGAACCAGCTCAATCAGCTCAAGAGCCAATTGTTAAATTGTCAGTGTGTGTTCTCACACCTTTGAAATTGGCAGATACTACAAATCAGTGATTGACTTATTGTTTTGTTGATTATCTTGACTTAAGAAAGTGATGTGAAAAATGTTAATAATGAAGATTAAACCTGTGTCATATGTGTCATGCCATAGATCCCCAACCCTCAAAGATATCATTATTAAACATTCATCAGAACAGCCCTGCCTATGGCCATCCGATATCTAAAGATATCAAGGTCATTCAACAGCATAAATCTGTAAAGCTCAAATGATATACCCAGTGTCTATAGTGTTTGGACAAGATCACAGTATCAGTAAGCAAACAGAATAAAGTAAGAATAATACATATTGGAGGTGAATTCTGGGCACATTCTATAGAAATGTTACTTGCAAAATTTATTCACAAATCTGCTACAGGCATAAACTGAAATAGATGAAATGACAACAGTCTTTTTTTTTTTTAAGGGAAGGGTGTAGAGATGAGCAGATATCTCAGTGAAGAGCTAAATGGCACATCTGGGTTAGCATTAAGTTTGAACTTCATCCATATCCTTATTGACATCCTGGAGAGGAGGAATAAATAATCTCCTTAGAGAATTTGCTGACGACAGTAATGTGGGATATATTATTGACATACATAAGACCAATGCTTTTATTTTTTAAAAGAATACTTGGCGTGCCAGAGTGACCTACTTGTCAATTCAAATATACTAAGGGGTGATAGAGGGAAATATAGGTAGTTCCTTCTTTAATTCATTTAATGGTTATGTATCAAATATCTACTATATGTTTATACTCAGAACTGTTGGGTTCAGATGAGGATAAAAAGACTATGCTTGACCTCATGTATTTTTTTTTTACTAAATAACTAATTTTCTTTCAAATAAATTTTTATTGAGGTATTTTTTTACATGACCAAAATTTTCTCTAGAATCCCTCCCCTCTTCTCCTCCCAGAGAAACACCCCATATAAAAATTAATGTAAAGAAAAAAAATTTAAAAATGAGAACTGATAGATACATTGTATAAGTCTAAAAATATGTATAATGAGCCATCCATCTTTATGACATTATGTCCTTTTAAAAAAAAGTGATATTCCCTTTTATTCATAGTTATTATTTGGTGTGATTGTTCTGTTTACGTTTTTTTTTTTTAGCTTTATTTTTATTGTTTCCTTGGCTCTGCTTACTTCACTCTGTATCCTTTCAAACTGATCTTTTTTGTTTCTCTGTATTCAAAGAATTCCTTTCATTTTGTCTTATTCCTCTCCAGGAATCATTCTGGAGTTTCTCTGCAATGTCCCAGAAATCTTTTCATCCAGGAAGCTCACTATACTCATAGAATTCACACACTGTTTCAAAGTAACAGGCTACCACCCCACCTCCAGGCCTCTCCCTCTGATTGGACGACTCCTCCAGAATCTCCATTTAAGGAGGGCACCCAGGCCAGCCCACATCCCTCTCCCTGCTGTAGACTTTTCCTATCACGTAACTGTACCCAGTACCTTCATCTTTCCCCTCTCCCTGTCAGCTTACTTTTATGTGGTATCTTCCCTATTAGAATACAAACTCTGTAAAGGCAAGAACAGTCTATTTTTTTCTGCTTGTATTTGTATACTCATGCTTATCCTAATACCAGGCACATAAAACAACTTTCAACAAATTCTTGTTAATTGAATGAATGACTTTATCACATTCCATTCTCACAGTGAAGCAATTTTCCATTTTAATCACATACCATAAGTTGTTTAGCCGTTCTGAAATCAATGAGTATCTACTTTGTTTTCAAAACTTTGAAATTTAATCATTCTTCAGATATCACAGAATCACATAACTTCTGAGTTGGAATGAACCTCAAGTAGGTCTAGTCTAACCTAGACCCCAAAGGAAATTCTACTACAATATTGTTGCTCATTGCTCAATGAGCTTCTGTTTGGAGACTTCCAACAACGAGGAAACCACTGGCTCTTGAGATAGTATTTTTCACTTTTGAATAGCTAAGACAGTCCTCTTCACTTTTAGTTAGTTAAGATTTTGTTTGTTGGCTGGTTGGTTGTTTAATATCCTGACATTAAGCCTAAATTTTCTTCTTCATAACTGCCTTCTAATGCTCAGGGTTCTCCCCTTTGCACATATTTTAGCATGTTTATATACATCCTGCATATAGCTTGTTTTGTATATATTTGTTCCCATGTTGCCTCCCTCATTAGACCGTAAGCTCCTTGAGTGTATGGATTGTCTTTTACCAATTTTTTTTATCCCCTGCCTTTAGCATAGTGCCTGGTTAACAGTAGGTGGTTTTTTCTGCTCACATTTTTAGTTATGTCTGAGTTTTTTGTGACCCCATTTGGGGTTTTCTTGGCAAAGATACTGGAATGGTTTGCTATTTCCTTCTCCAGATCATTTTACAAAAGAGGAAACTGAGGCAAACGGGACTAAGTGACTTACCCAGGGTCACCTAGCTAGCAAGTATCTGAGGCCAGATCTGAACTCAGGAAGATGGGTCTTCCTGACTCTAGGTCCAGAGGCTCGATAAATATTTATTGAATGAATGAGGAAGGAATATTTAGTAGGGTATCTCTTTTCAGAATAGGATTAAAGGATTTAGAGGGGAAAGGAAATTTAGCAGTCATTTTAGTTCAATCCCTTTATTTTTCAGATGAGGAAATTGAGCACAAGTAGGGGATATAGCTTCTTCAAGGTCATAAAATTCAAAACCACAGGAAGCATCATTTGAACCCAAGTCCTCTGACTCCAAATACAATTCTCTTCTAATATACCCTGCTGTTTTACTCCATGTTTAAAAAAAAAAGCCTTAGAAATGTAATTCAATTATGCAGAAAATTGAAGAAACTTGATAAATAGGGTTATAAATTCCCCTGTCAATCAGAAAGCAAAATGGATTTTTAAGAATAATTTATCTGCTTTAAAGGATAGTAAAGATGATCCTTCTGCTAAATTGCTTGAGAGTATAATTGGTTGATGAGAACATAGAAAAACAGTAATAAAATGTAACTACATTTAATTTGAGCCTGTGATTTCCAGCCTTAGAATCTGGTTTGTTCAAAATGAATTCTCCCAGTTTTCAAAATTAAATTACTTTTTTTTCCCTTTTCCCTTTTCAAACATATTTATGTTGCTTCCTTTAACTATACCAGGCAGTGGGGGAAAAACTCATGTATGAATCTATGTATTAAAAGTGGGGAGGGGGAGGCTCTTAATGAACAGAAAATTATTTAATGAAATAATATCACATTGTTATCAACTCCAAAACATCATAAGGAGTTTGGGCATTTGGTGTGTTTTCTCATGATAAACATTTGCCAGGATGAAGCTGGGCCAGGGAGGCTGTATCTTGTTTCCACCCTGACCTTTTATAACCACACACGTGTTCTGTTTCACCCCCTTTGAGAAAACCTGAACAGCATTCTCATCATCATGAAGAGCAATTAACTGCCTTCAGCCAGCTGTGCTACCAAACTCATTGGGGACCCAAATAAAACTTGTTCTGTAGTACAGCTCTGCCCAGCCAGGCAAAGCGGGCAAGTCCAACTCAGGCAGATTTTTTGAAAGTCAAAAAAGAAAAAAAAATTAGTAAATCAGTTCCTAGTTGAGAAGCAAGAAGAAACCAAGGTCCCCTTGATGCTTGAAAAGCAGTTGCTGTTGGGAATTTGGAATACCCTAGAACTGAGGGCCCCTACCAACCTCTTCTAATGCCTCCTTATGGCACTGAGGGCAACATTCCATTCAATTCTACAACTGTTCAGAGTGCCTATGTGTGAAATCCATCAATATCCTAAGCACATATTAAGTACCAATTACATATCTGATAAGATGTTAAGCTTTGGGGTTAAGCAGACAAAAAAGAAATAGTCTCTGTCCTTAATAAACTTAAACTCTATTGTGGTGATACTGGATGTACACAGATAAGTAATACAAAGTAATTTGAATAGGGAGAAAGTAGTAACACCTGAGGGTGGTTGTGGCACTGAGATCAGGAGGATGTAGGAGCTGGGCTAGGCTTGGAAAGAAGCTAGGTTTCTAAGAAGGGAGTACATTCCATGAATGAGTGATCCACTTGTCTAAATGAAGAAGTCTCAGAGTTTTCACAGACTATGGTGGCAGAGAACAAACTTTGGTAGGTCCTATCAATGTGGAAATATTTTGAGTGTAGGCAAGAGGATGGACAGTGTTTGTTATCTGAGAACCAACTTAGCTAAGGTCAGAGAAGTTTTTCAACAGAGGGAAGGTAGAGGATGGCTCATTCTTGTGTGGCTAGGTCCTTCAAAGTAGAACTAGGTAGTTGTAGAGAGGTAAATTTTGGCTGAATATAAGTGGGGTTGGTTAGAAGTGGGAGTTTGGGGGTAGAGTAGGAAGGAAACACCTTTCAAAACAGGTAGAGCTGACCAAAGGCACAACGGTCTATGTCCATGTTCTATTATTGGAGATCTTCAGGTGAATACTGGATTAACACTTGTTGAGAAGACTGCAAAAAGTATCATTGATGTGATCTATAATAGATATCTGTGACTGCTGAGGTCCTTTGTAACTCTGGGATTATGTGTTTTTAGGGTTTGTCACCACGTGGTAAAATTTTGGGGTGACATCAATCTATGCAAATAATTAACTAATTCTTGATTGTTCATGATATGTGACAGCTCCCCCACTGATAAAATCAAAGAACCTGGAAATATCAACGAAGAAGAATCATTCAGTTATCAGTGGGATATATCTGTGTCATAATTTATGCAAAGCATCTTGTAAACCTTACAATGCTGTTTAAATGAGGTATGATTATTATTATTATTATTATTATTATTATGCCTTAATCAACTTTGTGTTTTCTTAAAGTGCCTCAAATGCATATGATAAACATGCATCGAATTGCACAGCAATGTACTTTGAGTTAATATTATGAAACAGAGATTTTGGAAGCAGTTTTTTGTTTGTTTTGCATAAGATCCGTGTACATATAAGAAAGAACAAACAGTGTAGTCAAAGCCAAGTAGGAACTGGGTTCAAGTCCCACATTGGACACTCACCAGTCACATATATGTCTGTGGATAAATCATGAAATTCTTTGAGCTTGGGTTTTCATTTTTAAATACAGGATAATAATACCTCTCTGACCTAACTTAAAATATTATTATGAGGCTTAAATGCGATAATGTATATGAAGTATTCTGTAAATCCTAAAGCCTTTTATTAATACCAATTAATGACTATAACAATGGTTTACTTTTACTTAATATTTCAAGGCTCTGCCAAATATTTGTATTTCCTCCACCAGGACAGATCACTACTTCTGGCTAACTGAAGGCAGCAGGTCCTATTTCCACTATTACAAGTTTGTTTGCTTGTTTTTCATAGCTACGGAAGCCCTTGCTCAAGCTCTTATAAGGTGATATTTATAATATTTTATACTCCATTTACAATATGAACTCTTTAGCTTGACAAACACCATCCTTAACAATCTGGTTTTGAGTTGTTCTGTCTAGCTTCATCTCACACTAGTGGTTTTCACATACTCTACAATTCAATTCAAATTGACTACTGTATTTACTCTCCCAGTGTCATCCAGTCTTTTTCTCTAGACTCCATGTTTTCATGCATAACACTCCACTGTCCCCAGGCCTGAAAGGCACTCCCTCTATGTCATTCCTATTATATGTTAACCTTAAAAATCAGTTACACTTGATTGTAACTTGTATGATTTGTTTTTAAAAGAGGTAATTTGAGGTGCATTGGAATTGGATCTGGAGAGAGTCTGACCTAAATTCCATCCTTAACATTGTGCAAATCATTACCCCTCTGACATTCAGTTTACTCATTTGTAAAATGAGGATGAGGATGTGTAATAGATACCACTTTTTTCTCAAATTATTCTGTTCTCAAATTTGTCTGTTAGATGAATTCATACCATAAAATAAAACAAAACCAAAGGATTTTTCAGAATTCCAGTCTGAGTATTATCTTCTCCTTTACAAAATCATTTAATTTTTTTTAAATCAGTGCTATTTTATGATCCATTTTGCTATTAGGTATAATTATCAGAATTTACATTATATTCTATGACATCAGATTCTTCAACATTTATACCTTCAAATTTTCATAATTTCTTATCTCATTTGATTTAATCCTGTCTTAGAAATGAAAAATTTTTTTCATTCATTTATTTATTTACCTATTTATCTATTTTTTATGATTACCCAGTATTGGTTGGCAGTATGTTGTTTTGTCTGACTTGGAGTTGAAGTTATTGTTGATAACAGGCTAGAATATTGCCTTTGTCTATTACTGGTGAGATCTGTTCCACTTTGTGTTATGGTATAAAAATTATGTGTGATGAAAGTCTTTATGGTCTTCAGTCCATGTCATGGATACTCATGATTTGTTCACTTTATTAGCTGTTGGCCAATGCCTTAAAGCATTTCCAGCAGATGGGCTATTGGTACTTTTGATTTGTTCTGGTGGGTATTGCTTTTTTCTGCATTGCCTAAAGGGGCAGCACTTGTGTTGTTATCTTCAGTGTTCACCTGAACATCATGACAATTTTGACTGGGGCCAGGCTACAACTGTATGCCTCCCTGCCTATTTCTTTAACAGATATATCACACTGATCAAAGTACTAATACAAAAAGTGGTATTATCCTATTCCATTTCACCTTTCCAATGATCCTACAAGAGATCCTCTTGTAAAGGTCTCAGGCTACATGAGGTCCTCACAGTACCTCACCCTGGCTCATGTTCCTCTTCTTTGATGTCCCTAACCATAACAATAGTACAGTGATATGGACATTGTATTAGACTTTCAGGGGATCAACATTATTATCATAGGCTACTGGTTGACATGGCAGAATATTGATTGGGACTTAGAGAAAGAAAAAAATAGAATTAGACTTCTGCATTAGATTCTTATGAATGACCCTCGGCAATAAAATCTACACTCCTTAGTTTATCTCTTTAAGTGCTTTACAAACTGGCAGCATCCTTTCTTGCTGGCCTCATTTTACATTACCTGCCTCTTTATAGTGCAGTCAAATTATCCTTCTCTTTGTTCCAAAGATGTATTACTCCATTGCTCCTCTCTGTACCTTTTCACTGGTGATCTTCCATTTCAATGCCTTGTTGAAATTATTCTCTTTAAAATTCAGTTCAGGCATCACCTTCTCCATGAAGTCTTTCCTGATACCCATGAATACTAGTGTCATCCCTCCCTATCAACCTTGTGTTTATTTTGAATTTTTGAATTTATTGAATCTATCTATCTATCTATCTATCTATCTATCTATCTATCTATCTATC
>NW_027187246.1:1442852-1665985 GCF_028583685.1 Petaurus breviceps papuanus
ATCTATCTATCTATCTATCTATCTATCTATCTATCTATCTATCTATCTATCTACACTTCATGCATATTTATTAGAATGTAAGCTCCTTAAGAGCAGGAATATATAAATTTTTTGTATTTGTATATTTAATGCCTAGCACAGTGCTTGATGTATGATAGTTCTTTAATATGTACTTGAATGATTTGATTGATTATCAAGATTGTCAACTTGGATATATTGCCCACACCTACAGTCTGTTTCATGTGTACCTATCATTTGTATTAAACTAAAATGCTATTAACTTGACTAATCTGAGATAAGATCATAGAATGTAGAACTGAAAGAAATCTCTGAGACCATCTTATCTAATGCCCCCATTTTGCATAAGTGGAAACAAAGTCCTAAGAAGGGAAAGTGAATTTCTCAGGATTGTACATGTATTAAATAACATACACAGGAATCATATCCAGGACTTCTGATTCTAAATGTAGCATTTTCTACTATGTTATGCTATACTATGGTTTTATGAGAATATAGTGAAAGGTGGTTTAGAAAAAATAGCCATATATTTTACAAAATCTCATAGTGAAAGTTGACTATGGATGCATCTATATGGTGTCATTAAATAGATTGTTGTCAGGTTGACCTATTTATTTTTACTGCTGTCATAATGACCAAGCACCAAAGAACTGATCAATTACTGAATGGTTGATTTAATTGGGTCATTAAAATGCCTGAAATAATCACATTTGGTTATATATGCCATATTAATGACCAAATGGGATTGAATGCTCCTACAGCAATTGATCTTTCTTTATGATGGCCCCTAAACAATCAATTTGGTGACATTCAATAAATGTGGCCTATATTTCAATTCATGTATTGAACCATTTGCAAAGTTGTATAACAATTGAAACATGCTGAATAGAAGTTAACCCATCTAAGGCTTTATCCTCAAAAAGAGTGTGAGAAAAATTGAGCATTGGTCAGTCTTCTTATATTGTCTATTGATTTACAAAATTTAAAACTGATGACAAACTGTTAACTTACAAATTTGAGCAATTTTGAGAGAAACAGTAAAGTTTTGCCCCAGCAAAGGACAGGAGGTTTGTTTCTGGCAGATATACATAATATAGAAATGCTTTCCCTCACTCTTCATTTGCATGACAGTAAAAGAAATTCCTGGGAGCAAGGTGGCCTCTTTTAACCTCAGCATAGGCATAACTCCACAGGTTTTATGGAGTACAGCCTCAAAAAATAGGTTTTGGAGAAATAAGATTATAATCAGGGATATAACAGACTTCTGATAAGGACAGACATGATTAAAAGAGTAGATAATCTTAGCCTGGGACAATCTGCCAGCATTTGTTGGCTTCCTAGATAGGAATGGTGGCTTATAGCTCTCAGATATACATAAAAAACTGGGAGCAGCTTTCTCGCCCCTGAACTCCAGAAGATAGACTTAAAGAGGTTAAAGATAGCAGCAGCTGGTCCTGAAGCATCTCAATTGTCAGAGTCCCACATGTTGTAGCAGGAAGCCTGCTGCTCACAAGACCAACGGAAACAATGTGATAGAAATGGAATGAAAAGGTATTAATTAAATGCTTCTCATGTGTCAAGCACTGTCCTAAACCTGGGGTTACCAATAGAACGTTGAGATAGTCTCTGCTCTCAAGGAGCTCACAAACTGGGTGCAATGACACATAAAGTCTCAATTTCATGGAAGATGAAAAAACTAGGTAGAGTTCTAGAAGGTCCAAGCCACCTCGAGGAACAATGACCCAGATGATAATCCCCAACCAAGAAGACAGAGTCTAAATGACTGAGTGGGTCTCAGGGATACTTCTGAGAAAAGAGGGGACAGGAATGGAAGGATTACCATCCGGATGAGAATAGAGAAAGAAGAACATAACATTTATTAGGTGCTTACTGTGTGCAAGACCCAGTGCTAATCACTATGGGTTGTTTCATTTGACCCTCACTGCAATCCTAGGAGGGAGGTGCTATGATTAATCTCTATTTTGCAGTTGAGAAAATTGAGGTGTGTAGTGATTAAGTGACTTGTTCAGGGTCACATGCAAAGCTAGTAAGGCCAAATTAAATTTCATTTTCCTGAGTCTAAATCGTCTTGACTCTAAGCTCAGGATTCTATCCACTGTACCACTCAGTGGCCTCAAAAAATATGGAACATTGGAGGTTCAGTTGGGTTGAGGAAAGGCAAGGTCCATAGCTAGTGATGCTGTTCCATTGTTGGCCATCAGTTGACAGATTTGGACGGTACAGTAGAAGGTCACCATTGAGCAACTGTGGCAGCTGGTGGCAGTGCTAGTCTTGGTGGGTTACAGAATAATTCCCCCCAAAAGAAATCTCTAGAAGGGGATGAATATCATGAGACCCACTCATACAACTGTTATGGGAGTGAGAATCTGAAAATCTTCCCTGCCCCTTGTTCCTTTGATAGGCTTAAATGATTCTGAGAACCTTCCTTGATTTGAGAATATATTCTGCCCCCTAATAGGCTAAATGTGCTCACCTCGAGCCTGTAGAGGGAGGCTTGTTTTTCAGGAACCACCCACACCTTGTTACTTTGTGATTGTGCAGTGGGTCAAGAGGGTTGTGACATTCTCTGAGCCAGAAGAAGGATATATATACCCTGATGTGAGGTTTTGCTATGGGGCTCACTTTGGGAAGAGTTCTGTGATTTGGCCAGATGAGATTATGGGCAGCCGTTGAGCCCCCTGACTTTGAAAATCCAGATGTTGGTGCTTCCCTTTAACTAGGTATGGATGTAATGGTCAGACAGTGGGAAGCCCTGTCTGCTCATCTGTTTCTCAGTGCTTGTAACTTCTGTTTGTATTCTCTGATGTTTGATTAATTAAAATAAGATTGTTAACCCATTTTGAGTTGCTTTCCTTTAAAAAAGCAGATCTAAGAACCTATGCTAGCAGCCACCCTGGGTATGCTAGGGTGCTTGCTGCTACAACAACTAAAAGCAGAAATCTACTACCCAGAAGAAAAAAAAGTACCATGATATTATCAAAGGATATACTCTATTCCATAGTGTCAAAGTCTGAGTAACTTTAGTCGCATTCATGCCATAGCCACAGAGTCTCTGTCTATCTATTCACCATATACATTCCCTGATCAAATGGATTCCCTATACTCATGTCCTACACACAGGTTCCTTCAAATATTTTTTCAGATATAGCAGCAACTGGTCTTAAAGAGTTTCAATTGTCAGAGCCCCACATGTTGTAGCAGGAAGCCTGCTGCTCACAAGACCAGCAGAAACAAAGTGATGTAAATGAATTTAAAAGGCATGATATAATTTGTAAACTATTGAAGAGTATATTGCCTGTGCTCATGTGGGGACATGTTCTTATCACTTTATTTTCTATATTTTTGATTAGATGTGATCTTATGATTATGCGTTTTGTTTTTGATTATATGTCCTCTGACTGATTGGTAATTTTAAGTACATTGGTGGCAACTTGTGAGCTAAGATTTGGAATGTATTCTAACCCAAAGAATTTTCTGAATCTAAGATAGGTTTTGGGGAAACCCACATTTGAGGGGGTGACCCAGGACCTTTACAGACATAGATATAGCTTTTTGATGAGGCAAAGCATAAGAGGATGGTTTTAGATCATCTCCTGCCAATTCATTTGCTAGGTTGATAATCTTGAAAACAATTTTGTTTCACAAATGGACTTTTGCTGAACAGTCATGCAAGCAAGAATCTTTGTACGAGTGTGACAGACAGTGAGATGTTGCAGAGGGGCACTTACCTGGAAGATGATGTGTAGGGTTTTCTTCCAATCTCATAACTATAACTGGATGACCACAAATAAGTTCCTTCACCTTTCTAGACCTCAGTTTCCTTATATATAAAATAAGGTTGGAGGAGGGGTTGGTAGCCTAGATGGTCTTAAAGATTGCTTCTCTTCCTAATATTCTGTTATTTTCAAAATAAACATAAAAACAAACCTTTTTGCATTTATAATTTTAACTCTAAATGGAAGAAATATCAGTTGTCTTTTTTGGCACAGGACCACCCCACATGGCATGTCCTCATCAAAGAAGGAGGTGTGCTCCATGTGTAAAGAATTGTAGACCTCAAAAGAAATGTGAGATGTTCAAATTAGAAATATCTCCACTTCAAATGTTCACATGAACTGCTTGTGCCCAACCTGTGATAGAATCTTCAGAGATCATCTGAACACCCACAGTCAGATACACTGAACCATAATCCCAACATAGTGGTGTCATTTTTGTCCTCTTCAAGCACAAAGGACAACAACAACTCAATTTCTTTTTTTTTTTTTAAAGCAATTGGGGTTAATTGCTCAAGGTTGCACGGCCAGTTATTTCTGGGTGTGGCGCTAAGTATCTGAGCCTGGATTTGATCCCCAGGTCATCCCGACACTGGAACTGGTGCTCTTACTCGCTGAGCCACCTGGCTGCCCCTAACAACAACTTCTTGACTTAGCTAGAGGAAACTAAGTGATATAAATTAATGTAAAAGTAAGTAGAGGCCAAATGAGATAATAAAGAACTGGGTTTAGAGCTGGGAAGACTTGAGTTTAAATCTTATCTCTGCTGCTTACTAATCATGTGACCCTCCAATAAGTCACTAAAACTTCTTGCTGACAATATACTATACAATCCAGTGGATATAGTCTGGTTTTGAATATGGAGGAAGAACAGAAATAGACAAGGAAACAAACAAGAAAATGAGGATTGAATTTGAACTCAATGAGTTCATATTCTGGCTCACTGAGGTACTACTTGAATAGTCTTGAGTAAACCACTCAATCTCTCTTGGCTTCAGTTTCTTTATGTACAAAATGAGGGAGCTTATCTTTCCATCTCTTAAGAATGACCCCATGAAAATGCTACAAAGAATATTCTTTATCATTACCAGAAATTTGTTCATTCTATAAATACTTATTAAATGCCTACTCCATATAATACTTTGTGGTAGGCATGGAAAGTAAAAAAATAAATATATAAATGCACAGTCAGAACTCAAATTTGTATTTTTCATGATTGGAGTGAGCTTCACAAAATGGGCTCTCAAATCAAGTGTTGAAGGCTACTGGATTTCATAGGTAGGATGGGAAATAGAGACCCCAAGTCCTAAATGGGTCATTTTGGGATAAAGAACTAAGGTAGGGTGTGGCAGTTGGGTCAAAGAAATGATGAGTTTGATGATCTTAGAAAAACATGGATAGATTTGCATTAAATAATGAAGAGTGAGATAAGCAGAACCAAAAGAATGTTGTATACAGTAACAGCAATATTGTTTTAAGAATAGCTTTGAACAAGTAAGTCATTTTGATTATTATAAATGCCCAAATTAACAACAAAGGACATATGAAGGAAGATGCAATGCTCATGCAGAGATAGAACAAATAAATAGAAGTATAAAAAGAATGATTTTATTTATATATGTATGTGTGTACACACACACACACATTTGAATCTAATGGTTGCCATCTCTAGGGTGGGGGGAGGGGAAAAAGAAAATTACATGATAACTTTATTATGCATTTGAAAGGAAAAGCAAGTTGCACATAATAGATTTGCACTTTCATGTGGAATCATCTTTTTTATATTATACTGTGTTTTGGAAATGCTTGTTGTATTCCATAAATTAAAAATAAAGGTAAATAAAAATTCTAAAAAGGAAGTCATTTCCTAATTTAATTAATTATTCTTGATAACTGACTAGGTGTTAAGCTCAGTTGTTTCTACAGGAAAAGTGTAACTGATGAAGGAGTATAAGAATTTTCAGCACCCTCATAATTCTGGTACCCCAAGGGAAAGTCCCTCTTACCCTGCTCTAGTCATGTTTCTGGTCACAGTCTGTCCTCAAGGAACCTATTGTCTTGTAAGGAATTTAAGAAATGTTCACGAGAGACTATAATACAAGGGAGGCTATGAAAGTTTGATAAAAGAGGAACAAAGTAGAATTTTATTTTAGCAAGGGAAGAAATGAGTTCTGCCTGCATGGATAAGAGAGGGCTTCATGTAGGGAGTGCCATTTGAGCTACAGCTTGAAAGATGGGTAGTATGTGAGTATGCTGGCAGAGCTGGAGGAAAAACAGCATTCCAAGCAGAAGAGCCAAATATTCCTTGGTCAAGTTGAACTTGACTGGTATGTGTCCATCCATGCTGAATACTTACTGCCATGAAATCCTAAGTGAACTTCAATTATGCTTCCCCATGTTTTCCACTAAGCAACTGAATAACCATCAGTTTTACACCAGGTTCCTAGCTGTTCATCTCTTTTATCCTATCAGCAGCAATATGGCAAAATCAATGGGGTTCTTAGAAAAAGGAAGATCTAGGTTCAAGCTTTGCCTCTAACAAAAACTAGCTGTGTAGTCATGAGCAAATCACACTTTTCTCTCAGAACCCCCAGGAAACATTCTAAGACTATAAGTCAATGGGGAGTTGTTGATCTATGCATGTGGAGAGATTTTCAGCATGAGTAGTTCCCAATGCTGATGAAATTACAGGTCAGGACAAAAAAAATATCAAAGAGGATTGAGAAGTGGTTGACTTAATTCTTCTTGTTTGGCATTTGACTTCTATTTTATAAATATGCAGGTTGGAGGACAAGTGATAAATGGTAACAATAGGATGATGGTTAATTCTTTGCTGATCCACATCCAAATAGGCTATAAAAATGGTAATGTATGTATTCATAATTAACATGCTAACTATAAATCATCTCTGTTTTAAATTATTAAAATGATGGAATGCACACATCTCTATTAAGGAGGAAAATTTATTTGTGGAAAAGTTAGGAAAGTCAAAACTTCAGATATCTAAGGCAACCTTTGCTCTGTCTTCTCACTTATGAGTCAGGACATAAACCTGACAGGTATGGAAGCAAGATTCTCTTGCTATCCTACTTAAATCTCAGAGCCACATGAAATTTCTAGTCGGTTTCAGGGAGTGTGCTATAAGTTGTTAAAAAAAAAAAAGAGTATAAATTGGTGGGTGATACAGTAACAGTAGAAGACCAGAATTTTATTCCCAACTGTACAATTAATTTTCTGAGTTACCTTTGGTACATCATTTATCTGTTGACAAGTGTCTTCATTTAGAGTCAAAGACTTCATCTGGAGGAGTCATAGGTTCACAGGATTTGAAGCTAAAAGTAACCTTAGAGATCCATTCTAACTCCCCTTGTTTTATAGCCTGAGGCCCGTGGGGTTTGCCCAAGATCATGCAACTAATTAGATAGAGTGCTAGCACCAGAACTTGGGTCTCTGTCTCCTAGGTGGGGACTGATGGGGATAAAAATACCCGCCCTTCTTTCCTTCAGGAATATCATAACAATTAATGAGATGGTGGGTCTAATGTGGGAATAACCGGGGATGAATGAGAGCTTCTCTAAGAGTTCCATGCTCAAACGTGGAAGGCACATTTATTTTTCCAAGACACTGGGAAGCCATTTGGTAAATTACCTTTTTCAGGGCATTGAATGGTCCCCTAGTATCCTCCAAGAATTAAGGTGCTCCACATTGGTTTTGCTCCTCCTGTCCCAGGAGTCTTTTCTTCAGTCTGCCTCTCTATAGGCTTGAGCCCACTGTCCCTTGACCTGGTGGGGAGAAGGGCCATCTCTGAATGGAGGCAACTAGAAGTAACTATCAGGGTTCTGAGTGTCAGCTTGCCTTACTTAGATCCTTTTATAAACGCACTAAATCAAAAGCATCAAACATGCTTCACCATGCAACACTCCTAAGTGCAGCATAACTAGATTAAAATATAATTGGGAAATACTTAACAAGATAAATTAAAATGCAATAAAACTATAGATAATATTATGTTTTGAAACTGTCACTATGTGGTAGTCAAGGAGTCTTAGGCATCACTTTGAGGGTCCTATTTCTATTTGAGTTTAATAACACTGCACTACATCCTATAGCCAATGCAAAATATGGAGGCATGCATGTAATACTTTCATATAAAATGGTTATCTAATGTTTAGTAATTTAGTATTATTTTAAATGAATAAATTGTATGATAAAAAACTCCAAACAGAATATTAGTTTGTACTTTAATGCAGAAGATTCTCTTGTTATTGAAATATTTGTTTCTATTATTGTTGGTCACCTTTTCCTCACTTTTTCCATGTTCTGTGTTATTTTCTCACTTTCAGAATATCCGTATGTTGCATTTGCCCAAGTTTCTAGTTTGCACCTTTTTATCACCTCCCTTGAAAGTCCCTATTCCGAACCATTAGATCAAGGATTTCTTGTGCATTCTGGAGCTGACTGCCTGAGATTATGATTTCAACTTTTTGGCACAACTCTCCCTTTCCCTGCTTCTGAAACCACTACCAATCAAGGTTAGAGTAATCAAGACATTTGTAGAACTTTGGGGCATCTGCCTTCTTTGTTGGACCACAGAGAATCAATATGGAAAACAGAATATGCTTCATTCTTTAAAAACATGCCATCTTCCATTTATGATCATAGATCTAAATCTGAAATAGATGTCAGAGGCCAATTTATAGATAAGAAGACTGAGGCCTAAGGAAGAAGATCAGTAAAAGGAACTGGGATATTGAAGGGACACATGGGAGAGAGGAAGTTTAATAGAATGGTAAGAGTGCTGAGTCTAGATTCAGACCTTCTGGTTTCAAACAGCTTGTCCAGCATGTGTGGTATATGAGGTGCTCAGGGAGGACCAGCACCTTTGAGGTGAGGGTTTATCAAAGACTGCTCATCTACCTCTGTTATCCACCTGTCACCCAACTCTCATCTGTGGCTCCAAGAAGTTGTAACTTGCTCAGTGGCCACAGCCCAGTAAAACTATTTTGCCAGGTGTGCTAAACCAGATTGTGGCTAACCAACAGACCTCAAGACCATTGGTGCATCAGGGGAATGTCTACCCCAAGCATGTGAAGACTTTCCCTGGCAGAATGGGTAGATGAGAACAATTTGTTTCAATAACCAGGCAGGTGGCTGAAGAGGGTGCTGAAGAATGCTTAGAACTTGGTCAGACATTGAAGATGCCAAGGTCATCCACTGCATCCTGGACCATCTCCAGTTGCCTTAGCTTTTGTCTGGCCACTGACCTTCAAGGACTCTGGAAGAGAGAGTTAGTTTTATGACTTTATACAGCTCTGCTTTATTTAAATCCAATTCATGCACAAGGCAAGATATTATCTGTGATATAGGTCTTCAAAAATGGACAAACAACAACAATCTGGCACTTACTATTTATGCGACCTTGGAAACTTACTTAAACTGCCTGGGTCTCATTTTTTCAACTTTAAAGTGAAGAGATTAGATTATATGGCCTCTAAAATCATTTCCAGTTCAAGATCTATGATCCTGTGACCTTTCATAATAAGAGCAAGGGATACAAGATGAATACCTCAAGTGAGGCAGAGAAACCCAATCCATCAACAATCAGCAAATATTTTTCAAGTACTTACAATGTGCTAGATATGATGTTAAGGACTCAGGATACAATGATAGAAAGGAAACAGTCCCTATTATACATATACAACATACAAACATACATACCCATTTATATGTATGTATATATGTAAAATGTGTACAAACTATACATGCATAAGTACACAGAGATATAAACATCTATGTGGTAATGTGCAGATATACATTTGTGTGTACTGCATGGATATATGCACATATATGTATGCTTACACATATATGTGCACACAAAAATAAATTACAAGATAAGTGTTTTCCTCTTGGGACAGGGTTTGAAGAATTAGAAGTTGGAGGTATCAGAGAATGAGTTAGACAGAAGCTAACACTGACCTTTAAAGAAAATTAGGTATAATCCATGTTCTGAGGTTTTGTTCTAACTCCCAATCATCTGCCATATCCAAATTGGGGCTGCTAAAGTGTAGCGCTGAAGGCATTGGGGTTGTCTTTTCCAATGTTATAGGTCATGAGCCCAGACCATTGTGCTTTCTGCTGAGATTATCCATTGAGCATCATATAATCAGTCAGACTTAAGTAGCTTTTAGATAAAAAAAATGTATCTACTAACGTAGTATAGTTTATATAGAATATTTCCTTAAACATCTCTTATGCAATTTCTAAAGAGTCCAAGGAATAGTAGATGGGAGCTTAACGAGCTCATATAGCAAAGGTGTAATTAAGAGTTATCTCTGGTTATTAAACTCCTCTTCTCCCCTTTGTGAGGTTCTCAGGAAGTTATCCTTAGGTACAGTATATCTTCTTTGCTGGAGCCTTTATAGAACTATGAATCTAATCCAGTCCACTCGGCCCTTAATGGAAGGTGATGTAAAGTAAGCACTGACATCAACTACTGTTGTCTGGGGAAGAGGGGATTATGCTAGAAAAGATGCAAAGTCAAAAATCCATTGAACCCTTGAAAGCTCACAAGATTCTCCTCTATCAAAGAGAGAAGGTAGAGAGAAGATCAAGACCAAAACCAAAGTGAATTTCTCTTCCCACCCCCAAACAACTCTTTCTTATGGGCATTAGCTCTAATGTTCTCTCTTCAGTCAGGGCTGCTAGGTGGCACTGTGGTTAGATCTGGTCATGGAGTCAGGAAAACCTGAGTTCAAATCTAGCCACAGACACTTACTAGGGATGGAAGACTGTCCAAGACACTTAAACCCTGTTTGCCTCATCTTTAAAATGAACTGGAGAAGGAAATGACAAACCATTCTAGTACCTTTGCCAAGAAAACCCCAATTGGGGTCACAGAAAGAGAAAACTGAAATGATTGAGCAATAACAACAACTTCATTCACTGCTCTCTGAATTCAAAAGCTCAACCAGATGCTTAAATAACTTGGGTTCTAAAACCAATCTTCTATTTTATAGATGACCGACAGGGTCACTTCATAAAGGTATCCAGAGAACCCTACCACTTACTTTAAATGGGGTGGAATAGCTACCTTGATTTATTCAACAACCCCATCTTTGCATAGGTATTCTAAGATAAAGAGGTGAAAAGGGATGAATGCCAGGTATGGGGTACTGCCTTGCAAAGTTATGGAAACAGAAGATGCAGCATCTTATTTGGGGAAAAGAAGAAAAGAAATATTACCCTGGAAATATTAGAAGAATCAGAGGGAGGCATCCCATATTTTAGATGGGTTTGATTTAGATGTTATATGGGAAATGATGATAAAAACTGTACAAGATGAGAAGGAATAGATGGGTTGTGATGGAGATGGGTGGAGGAAGTACACACACCTTTGGGATCACAGCTTAATTAGCATATTGCAGTACAGTCAACGTACATATTGAATTTTTAAAATCTACTTTAAATTTAAGGATATTAAAAAAAATGCATTAAAGTCCATTTAGATAATGTCTACTGGGATAGACATTTTAGAGACTAAAAAGACCTTAGAGGTCATGTGGTTAAGATGTAATTCTACAAAGGAAGACCAATGATGATACCTAACTGCCACCTGCAATGGGAAAATATAAAAGAAAAGCAGGATGTGTCAAATTGCCTTGGTCACCACCTCAGCTCAGACCCTGGAGGAGACAGTGCAGGACTCTGAGCCAAAGAACCTTAGGGACAATTATGCCCCAAATCTCCAAACTTGTTTCCAGTCCAGTCCCCATAACCATCAATGTGAGGAGAAATGATTTTGGAGAAAGTGCCTATCTTCTTCATCAGCAGCAGCAACAGCTGCTGACCAACTACTACCAAAAGGCAGAAGGGTACGAGAAGCCTGGGAGTGGAAGTACACTCAGGTCAATGGTCCTGCTTACAGTCTAGCCCTCACAGCCATCATCTATAGAAGCAATTCCTGTGGAGTTGCAAGGGGTCAGCTATACCTGATAACCACCTGCCATTTACAAGCAAGCTAGTCTACTTGAAACATCACAGCACCTCAGAGACAAGAAGCAGCATGTGTCAGATAAGCCAAACCACCCCCACCATCCCATGACCCTGACCTCCATTAACCCAAGACCCTGAACCAAAGATCCCTGGAATAGTGATACCCTCCATATCATCAGTTTTACTTCCAACTCAGTCCTCAGAGCCAACAACCTAGTAAGTAACACATAGAAATCCAGCCTGGTAACTGTTTCTGTAAGTATTGGAACTACAACCCCTAAAGACCTAGAAAATAAAGCTCTTACCACCAAAGATTCTGGCAATGTCTAATGACTCACCATTAAGGATCAATATGATTTTATCACTGGAAATGACATTAAAGAAGGGATATTGCCACCTTTTTTCTGCTGGCCCCTGATGATTATGAGAGATTCCCACAGGACTTGCAATCAAAACCTTCTATATGTGTTGTCTCCCCAACTAGAATGTGAGCTCCTGGAAAGCAGGAACTATCATATATTTTATATTTCCTTGCCCAAAGCTTAGCACAATGATTTGCACATAGACCAGTTTATGAATATTTTTATTCTTTCATTTATTCATTCATTAACTTTTTACACTTCAAAGCATCCCTCTATCTGCTCTACAAGTATTTATGGAAAATCAGGAAGAGAGGAGCTATGTAATGAGAATTGAATAACAGACCTTAAAATCACAAGTGAAAAGGAAATAATTTTGTTTAGAAATTCCACAGATTGAAAAATCTTAACTAAATTATCTAATTACACTAATACCTCTGATAATGACAAGCATGCAGGAACTAACTAGCAAAGGTATAAATGATAAGAGTGGCATTGAGAATTGATCTAAAGCATCAGAAAAGGGATTCCATCTTGAAACATATGAAGTGATATTAAAAGTGCCAGAAAATAAAGTATATCTGGAAAAGATGGCCTCAGATTGAATTTGGGATGGTTGGTTAAGGAATTACCTGTGTGTAGGCCAATCTGGGAAGAGACTGAGTGTTCAAATGTGGGTTGATATAGTCCCAGAGAAAAGGACTCTATGTCTCAGAAAAGAATAGAATCAATAATTTTGTATATATTTTGTATATTTTATTTGGTATATACTTATATGTGTATACTTCTCTTCATAGAAAATATAAACTCATTGAGGGCAGGGACAATTTAATTTTTGTCTCTATCCCTAGTACTTTTTATAGTGTCTGGCACATAGGCAATTAATAAATTCTTGTTGATTGATTGATTTTATGATTTAGAGCTGGAAAAGGCTGGAAAATCATCTCATTTCATAAAGGAAGGAGTAGGTGCCTAGAGAGATGAAGGGACTTACACATATAGCTAAGAAGGATCAAAGCCAAGATTCAAACACAAATTGTAGACTAAAATTCAGTTCTATAAAAAAAATTTAAAAAAAAGCAAAACCACCCCCAAATTTTAAAAACTTAAAAAAAATTTTTAATCCACTTTTATTTCTACAATACTAGAGGTTGATGATGAAAGTACCTTGGGTCTTCCACTAATTCTTAGGAATGGCTGGCCCCTAGTACCCTGAGTCAGGCAGTTTGTCCTAGGGACAAACGGAAAGAAGAAACACCCCAAACAACTCATGTCATCTCTGAGAGATTTGCCTGAAGTATAAAAGAGTCTCCTGACTCCTATTCCTGCTACTTTCCTCATTCTACTCTCTGGTAACCCTAAGAGAGTCTGCCATTTAAAGGTCAATAAAAAGGTAAGCTAAAGTAGCTATGAAATTATAAGTGAATCTGAAAATAGAAGTTAATTTAATAAATATTCAATTTATATGTATATTTGTGTGTGTGTGTGTGTGTATACACATGCATATGCCTGCTAAGATGTCTCTATATGGAAGATGCTAGGGAGTTGCTTCTTGGAAAATTATAATGACACACGAGGAAAGCATTTGCATGGACATTCCATAACTTCTTCCACTTGGCCTACTCCGTAGTTAAGAGGAGCCTTTTCCCATTGACTGTATAGTTAGAACTATTAGTATCCTCAAGAAGACAAAGTCAGATCTGACTGCATTTGAGTCTAAGGAAGCAAGGTTAATCTTTCTCTCAGAGTTTCTTGATGAAAGAAATACATTATATGGGATATAGGACCTTTTCCATGAAAATCCCCAAGAAATGGGCCTGTGTCCTTGTGCCTTTTCTTTTGGACTTTTTCATTATAGGTAATAGGAAATGGGGTCTGTAACCTTGGGAGTTTCAGAAACTGGGAGTAGGAGCCACAAGAGTCTAGGATTTTAGAAATCCAGGCTGGGTGTTGTGGTCTGCTGAAAACAATCATTTGGGATGATTTATTCTGGATTCCAGTTCAGCAGAAGCCTTTGGATGTGAAGTTTGTGGTACTAATACAATATGGAAGCTAAATGGTAAACCTAATTTCACCTTCACCTCCACTGAAGGGGTGTGTGTGTGTGTGTGTGTGTGTGTGTGTGTGTGTGTGTGTGTAAAAGGAGGGTATCATGCCCATGAAGTTTTGGGGAAAATATATGTTTGTTGTTGCCATTTTTTGAAGTAAACATTCCTTTGTAACTGCTATCAAACACTAAGTAGTCACTGAGACCCTAAAAATGGAGGAAATGTGGGCACTCTAGCCAATTTCAGAGAAAATAAATACTAGTCCCTCAGGGTAGCTAAGAAACCTGAGGGAGAAGATTAAAAAAAGACCTGACCCTAAAAGAGCAGGGCCACAGCTTACCAGGTTATACATATATCTTTCCAAAAACTAAATTATACTCAATTGTGTTCCCATAGCATTAATTTAATATTATATACATGTTTCTAGGACAATCATATATAAATCTCTGTGTGTCTTTCTCTTTGTGGTGAAGAGATGTAGTGGTGTTAGAGAAATAGTCATGATATTTCCTGGAAAATCTCAAAGATTTGCTAAAACTTTTGAGAAAATGCAAACATTTCAAAATTTCCAAAGAAATCAGCGTAACAATAAAAGTAACCATCTTTCTGCTTACATCTCAAAAATTAAGATTTGCATCTAATAGGTTTATTAAAAGTGTCCAAATTCAGTATGGGTAGTAATCTATAAGAAATATTGAAAAGAAATTCACAAACTCATAGAATTTGAGAGTCAGAAGGGACATCAGCAGCCCTTTAGTCCAATCCGTATACAGAAGAAATACCCATTATAAGCCACCTCACAGGTAGGTCATCTGGCTTCTTGGAAGCCACCATGAAGGGGAAAGGGAAACCTACCATCTCTCTAGATAGCCTGTTTCAACTTGAGAGTTTCTTCTTCCCCTATCCTTTTTTTGTGTAACACCTTTTTTGGATATCCAAGATATAAGACAAATATATTTTTATCAACCTATGTTAGAGATATACTCCATCTTTGGCCAGGAATTTATCATCTTTGTATGATAAGACAGATTGAAAAACTCTAAATCCTTTTCTCAGATATAGCTTTTCTATCCAGCTATTTACTTCCCAAAAATACTTTTTCCTCTCTACATCCCTTGTCTTCAATGGACAAACATGAGGAAAACACAACCTGTGTCCCCATGGTCTTCATTTTCTTGCCAAAGGCTCCCTAATCTTTGGCAATACTTGTTAAGGTCCCTTCTGGCAGTGTCATTTGTAGCAGTGTGAATCACCAGAAGCAGGTACTTGTCATCCATTTTGATAATTCTCTGTTATGTCTTGGATATATGCCCTGGGAAGACAACAGACATCTCTATTGTTGTAATCAGCTGGATAAATAGCTGCCTCAGTACCCTTCAGCAGGGAATAGCCTACCAGTCTTCTCTTTATTCCTCTTCCTTTTATTGGATGAGTTCTCACCTGATAGCATTATTAGGTAGATACTATGCCATTTGCTACATATATGTTAAGTATTGATATACACTCATTGTCCACGGTGACTTTAAAATAATGTAGTTTCCTTTTTTATCTCTTTTAATCATCTATTTTTACTGTTGTTTTTTTCTGAGATCATGATTGTCACCTCTGCTTTTTTGAGTTCACTTGAATAATAATACATTTTGCTCCATGTGAATCTTTCTTTTTTTTCAAGCGTGTTTCTATAAACAATGTATTGTTGGATTCTGCCTCATTCATTCTGCTATCCTGTGTTTTATGAATGAGTTCACACAATTTATGTCTACATGTGTGATTGTAAATTTGTGAGAAATAAGGAAGATTAAAAGAAGGAAGGGTTTTAGGGAAAAGATAATGATTTCAGTTTGGGACATATTGAGTTCTTGACGTTTCTGAGATACCCAGTTTGAAATGTCCAATAGATGATTAGTCAAATAGTACTGATGTGCAGGGAAGAGGCTGTGACCAGATATATAAATATGTGAGTCATCTGCATAGAGATGATAGTTAAATCCATGGGAGCTGATGAGATCACCAAAAGACTGAGCATAGACCCAGAGGAGAAGAGGGATTGGGCAATGTTCTTAGGTAATGCTCACCATTACAGGACATTATGGTGAAGGAAATGGAAAAGGACCAATCAGGTAGGAAAAAAAAAAAAAAAAACAGGAGAATATATTTTCATCAAATCCCAGGGAGGAGAGAGTAGCAAAGAGTGGCAAACAATGTAAAATGGGTTGAGAATGATGATGGTTGAGAGGCAATAATTCAACCTGGCAATTAAGAGAAGTTTAAGCTGAGTGATGGTGTTGCAAGCTAGATGGCAAAATATTAGGGAGTGAGTGAAAGGAGAGGAAGTCAAATCAGAAAGGGCAAATACCTTTTCTAGGAATTTGAATAAAAAAATGGAGGCAAGGCATAATACATTTTCTTGAGGGAAGGTTTTAGTAAACTTGCATTGTTTTTGTTGTTTTATTGATGGAACTCATTTGATTATGTTTAAAGGCAGCAAGAAATGAACCAGTGAATAGAAAGAGGCTGAAGATAAGAGAGAGACAGAGATAGAAAGAGTGAGTGTTTTAAGTTTATGGAGGGTGGTGAGAATTATTCATTTTTTTTATTAAGATGATTCTTAACTAAAATGTCTTTACTTTGAACCCCTAACATCCTCTGGTAAACTAATAAAACAGAAAACATGCAAAATAGAACCTCAAAAGTTCTATCTTCAAGTGGTTACAGATAAATATCTCAGATGGGTTTTGAATCCCAGTTCTCTTACTCTGAATTCAATATTCTTCCCTAATGTATGCCAGATGAAGATTGTATTTAGGTACCCTATAACATTTCTTCCAGTTCTGCAGTTTTGTGATTTTACATATTCTATAAGTTCTCTAAAACATTGAAAGAGAAACTTTTAGAACAATAGAAAAACATAAAATTATTTTAAAATTATTTATCAAAATATAAATTATTTAATCAAATTGTACATAGACCTCTATGACCTGACTGTGATCCTAAAAATTATCACTAAACCTAGTTAACTATCAATAAGTTTCAAGAATTAAAAAAAAAAAAGGTATGCCCTTGGCCTAAAAAGGATGTGACACTAACTGTGAGTTGTATGGCTTCTGGTTTTTGGCTCTTTGCCTAAGAGTGATTTAAAAAATTAAAATAAAACAATGGTGTCTTTGAAATGAAGAAATTGAGCTTTAGCTTCTTGTGGTAGAGAGGACAATAGAATGGCCTTCAGATAATCCCACTAAAAGATTCATTATATGCCAGCAAAAGAAAAAATAATTCAAGAAAGATAGAAATTAAAGGGTAGTTCTAATGGAGCAAAGTAGAATAGCTCCATTTACAGGTAATACATTTAGGGGTTCTTAAGTCTAGAAGCAAGGGACATGCTTTTGTTTAAACATTGAAAAGCAATTGATTTCAATGTCCACTAATGAAAGCAATATTACATGGAGAACAACACATGTTTAGGGGCAATTTGAGGTGCTCTGTTGCAGTAACATTGATTTTAGCACAGTCTAAAAGGTTATTTAGTTCATTATTAAAGGCACTTTTTAAATGTTTTTACATGTATAGTAAGGTTAGTAAATAGGAGTGATTTGATCAATTGAGTCACCTTCAGCTGATTATAAAACTCATAGGCTTTGAATGGTCCCATTTGAAGAATGGGTGTCACATGTTTTACAAATGTTTCATTCTATCCTGACAACACACCTGGGAGGGAGATTATTCTCATTTTGTAGTGAAGAAACTGAGGAAGATAGAGTGATTTGCCCAGGAATGCATACCTGGTAAATGTCAAAAGTTTGATTTGAACACAGATCTTCTTAACGCCAGGTCTAACCCTTTATCTGCCACTACTTTGTTACTTAGAAACAATAAGATATAAGAATAGGGCTTTTTGAGACTTCTAGTAGCCATGTTTGTATATGAAAAGATCTTGAATGGGATGAAAAATTGACAGATATCCCCACATTATGAATTTTCTATGTCCTTTTTTTGTTTATTCAGATAAGTTGGAGAATCTTCATACTAAGAGGTGGAAAGCAGAAGTGAACCCAATTGATGTTATTCCTCAAAATTTCACTTGTGCCTTGTGTGGAGATACACAACAAGATGGGGCGGGAATGAGGGTTTCACTTCCTCATTCCCTGACTCCCACCATGTTATTTTTTTTTAACAGAATCACATGGCCAGAGGAGACTTGTGTTTCCAAGAAGTCTGAGAAAGGAATTCAAAGGTATTATTACTTGAGCCCCAACCTTCTTCCTAGGAGTCTAGTTGTAGAGCTGAGGTGAGTCTAGTGAAATGAAGTCAATGAAACTAGAAAGGAGTTCAGATCCTGGAGCTGTATGCCAGAAGAAGAGGCAGAGGTAAAGGAATATAAAAGACAGCTAGGAACCAAAGTAGATAGAAAGCTGGACCTGGAGTCAAGACCTGAGTTAAAAATCTGGCCTCAGGGGCAGCCAGGTGGCGCAATGAGTAAAAGCAAAATCACCAGCCCCGGAGACGGGAGATCTGGGATTGGTTCCAGCCTCAGATACTTAGCATCCACACAAAATAACTGGCCGTGTAACCTTGAGCAAGTTACTTAACCCCAATTGCTTTAAAAAAATGTGGCCTCAGATACTTATTGGCTGTGTTACTTTAGGCAAGTCATTTAAGCTCAAACTACATCAGCTATCTCATCTGTAAAATGGGGATTTAAAATAACTCCTATCTCCAGTATTGTGAGAATAAAATGAGATAATATCTGTAAAGCCCTTAAAGTGCAAACTTAAAGTGTGTGTGCATAAATACATGCACACAGAATCACTGAAAAGAACAGATATCTAAAGGGTTTACAGGTATGAAGATATGAATAAATATGAATATAAAGAATATCTTTGGTCTAAGCAATCAAAATCTCTGTGATCTAGGCCCCCAATGTGAGGTCTTGAAAGTGTTCCTTTTTTTTTACTTTTTGGCAGGCAATTGGGGTTAAGTGACTTGCCCAAGGTCACATAGCTAGTTTTTGTGTTAAGTGTCTAAGGTCAGATTTGAACTCAGGTCCTCCTGACTCCAGGGCTGGTGCTCTATTCACTGTGCCATCAAGCCACCCCTGACAGTGTTCCTTCTATGGTACAGCATCTCTGCTAAATAAGTTGTTCTTCCAGGCCCCATGGGCCTGCTCCTGAGAAAGGTCTGTGAGCATCACTCTTCCTACTGTCACCAGCTTTGGGCTTAGATGAAATTCTGGCTAAGAGTACTGCTCTGCTTTTGCAGAAAGAATCAGAATTGATACCCAGGAACAAGCAGAGGTGTTAGATCTCTGCTTTTGCCTAGAAGGATACTAGATCTAAGCACTTAATTCTCAATTCTTCTCACTCAACTTGACTGAACTCAGCTTTGCAAGTGGACTCCCAAGAAAAAAGATTGGTGCTCAAGAGGTGATGCTTTTGAATTACTCTTTCAGACTGTGTGTAGTCATGTTTCCTATGGATATGAGTTCTACTGAAAGTTGTCATTGCCAAAGATGGGTGGAACTATCTCCCCACCCCAAGCCTGCCTATGCTATAGCTTCCAAAGGTACAAAAGAAAAGATGAAGAGCAAATTCATCAGTTTATAGTTCTTTATTATTAACTGGGTCTCTTTTCAACTGACTCAACTGAATTAATTTCTCCCATTTTTAAAGTCCCAGGCTCTCCCCATCACACACTTAATTGAGTGGATGGGTACAAGGAATAGGAAATTCACCCCCTAAGAACAAGTTCACTGTCTCTGCAAGCCCTCATCTCACTCTTGACTTTTTTATAGGAAGGTGATTATTCAAAGCCTCTGTGTGTGTGTGTGTGTGTACGTGTGTGTGTGTGTACTATTTGACCTACACTTGAATATAGACTTCATCTAGGACAAAGATCCTTCCTTCCTTCCTTCCTTCCTTCCTTCCTTCCTTCCTTCCTTCCTTCCTTCCTTCCTTCCTTCCTTCCTTCCTTTCTCTTTCTTTCCTTCTTTCTTTCTTCCTTTCTTTCTTAACCTTGAAGTACTTATGTAGAGAAGTGGTAGCCAGGTGGCTATGCTGGTAAGAGAAGAATGAAGTTTAGCATTTGGTCTGGTCAGAAACCATAATCTTTCCTGCTTCCCAGTGCTGCAAATGGCAATATCTCAGGTTCTTTATAGCATCCTTGTCTTCAAAATTCTATGTTCCTTCTTACCTATACATGAACAAAAAGGGAGAGGACCTTGACAATATAGATGCCATATGGTACTGTTCCTCAGTTTGTCCATTTTTTAAAAGAACTCCTCCAAGGTCAAAATCCATGCAATTATGTATAAATCTCAGTAATGCCTTCCAACCTACAGGCAATTATTTCAGCACCACAAAGTTTCTATGTTCTTTAGATGAGGGGTTATTTACCCAGAGAGTACAAACTGTAAATTAAGTTTCACAAAGTCTGAAAAGGCATACCCTTCTCTAACATTGTTTTACCCACCCCTTTATCCTGCAAATAGGGTCAAAGTCTGAGAGCCTTCCCCCACAAACCTTCATTAAGTGAATCTGGGGATTCAATCTCTGATAAAGTTCACCTCCTACCAACTACACACATTTGTAAAATATACCCCAAAGGAGGACTTGGAGGATGCCAGTAACAAAAGCAATAGCTGAAGTTTATGTCATGTTTTATAGTTAATAAAGCACGGTCACAAACTTTGACCCATTTGATACTGAGAAACAAACCTCAAACACCTATAATTCAAGCATTGTAATCCCCAACTGAAACTGGAGAAAACTGGCCTCAGAATAATTTACTCCAGGTTACATCCCAGGTACAATTAGGATTTGAACCCCAGACTCCAAACCCAGGGCTCAGTTCACTACTGTAAGCCCATCTTTCCCATTTCCAATTAAAAATAAAGTAAAATAAAACAAAGACAGTGAGTGAAACAAAAATAATTGGCTTCTTTTGTCCCCTCAGGACACTGATTACCCTGCCTGAGACAGAAAGGTTATAAGATGATCAAATTTAGGATGGGAAACCACTACAGAGATCATTTGGTCCAAACCTCTCAATCTACCTGTAGGAAACTAAGTTCCAGAGAAAGGAAGAAACTTGCCCCAGATCATACAGGTTGTAACTTTGGAGTGTCTGGCTTTAGATTCCAAAATACTATAGTTTTCTTTTTCTTTTCTTTCTCTTGTTTACTTGTGGACAGAAGGGTTGCCCTTGTCTGTCTTCAACGTCCCTTTCAAGAACTTTGGACTAATTTGTCATTTTCTTTTATTTTTCCCCTGTTGGGAAGGTAAGTACTTTGTGGAAGGTAACTACTAAGATTTTTTAGATGGATGGTAAACAGAGAAGGGTGGCAATTAGTTCCATTAGATTATATACATAGTATGTGTGCCTCTGTGTGTGTGTATGTGTGTGTGTGTGTACTTCAGTGGAACTTGTTGCAAACCTCCTCTGACATAGAAATATACATATGTGTGTATCTATATATAATCTTGTCTTCCAAAGTGCCCCTTTGACAATCTTTCCAGCTTTCTGAAATTATCCTTCATTTAGCTGTGGGTGTGTTTGACCCAGATATCAAATGTGTCCTTCATATTGTTTAAAAACAACAAGCTTTTTGATAAAGAAGTTTCTCCCACTCCCTCATCAAGATCTGTCTTTTAGTGACAGAAAAGCATTTCCTATTATTTCTCCCACCCACTCCCCCAGAACATGAAAAAACACTTCTTTAGACTAGTCAATCATCATCACCACCACCACCACCATCATCAATATTGTTAATTATATAAATAATTATTATTTATATAATTTTATGATTATTATATAGTCATAAAAATAATATATTTGTATGACATATTGTGGTTATAAATTACTTTCACATGACATATTAGAGACAGCTAAGCGGTACAATGGATAGAGTGCTGGGCTTGGAGTCTGGATGGCCTGAGTTCAAATCTGGCCTCAGACACTAGCTATGTGACCTTGGGCAAGTGACAAGCTATGTTTGCCTTATTTTCCTCACCTGTAAAATGGGGACAATAATGGTACCTTTTTCTTAAGGATGTTGTAAGGAACAAAGGAGATAATGTTTAGAATGGTGCTTAGTGCATATACTATATACATGTTAACTGTTATTATCATTATATTGGTCTGAATAATTGTGGCATTTGATTTCAACATCTGACTCACAGAGTTTCAGAGTGTAGGACTCTGTGAAACATCTGATCTAACATGAAACTGACCAAAAAAATCTCCTTTAAGTGTACCTGACAAGTAGTCATACAGATTTTGATAAAAATTTCCACTAAGGGTGAAATTACTATTTCTCAAAGTAAACCATTAAACTTGGGACTAATTCTAACTGTTAAAAATGATTTTCCTTACATTGAGCCTAAAATGGTCACCCTGAAACTTCTACCCATTGATCCAAGTTCTTCTCATGGGGATCAAGCAAAACAAGTCTCCATTCTCTTTTGCACTATAGTTTTCCAAATGTTTGAAAACAAGCATCACATCCTCCACAAGTTTTCTCTTTAGAGTATGTATCTCGAGGTCCTTTAACCAAAGCTTGTTAGTCAGTCTCAAATTCCTTGTCCTTCCTGGTTTAATCAATCAAGATATATTGATTAAGTACTTTTTCTGTATCAGACACTGGGAGAAGAAAAACACTAGAAATACAAAAACCAAAAAGAAGCAATACCTTCCTTCAAGGTCTTTGTAGTCCATTAAGGCAGAGGGCCTTAATGGTTTTTGTCTCTGGTAAAACAGGAAACCTATTACAGTCTAGTAAAACGGGGGGGGGGGGAATGGCCTCAGAGCAACTAACCCAAGAATAACTTACTAATAAGGAGAAAGTGAGGGGATGTACATCAATTGGAATATGACTGAACAATTTAGTATATATGAATGTAATGGAGTACAATAATGCTATAAGAAATGATGAAAGGGAGGTTTCAGAGAAAGCTAGGGACACTTGTATGAATTGACACGGAGTAAAATGAGCAGAATTAGGACAACAATTTGTGCAATAGCAACACAATTATAAGGACAACTTTGAAAGACTTGGGAACTCTACTCAGCATGATAACCAACCATGATTCCAAAGGACTCAAGATGAAGCACACTAATCACCTCCTGATAGAGAAGTGTTGAACTCAGAGTGTAGCCTGAGACATACATTTTTTAACAAGGCTGTAATGCTTATGGTATTTGAAGATCTTCCATGCCCCTTGAACTTGCTTATGTAGCAGAAAGGGGTGGGGCAGGAGGAAGCCAGGGCTGAGCTGGAGCCAGCATGGTGATTGGAAGTGGTGGCTGCGGCAGTGTGAACTCTTTTTTTTGAGACAGCCAGAATTTCTGTTAAGGACTCCTGCTTAGGGCTGCCAGGGATAGGAACTGCAGGGGGCCGGAGCTGTTGGAGCAAGCTGCATGAATGCTGAGCAGTTGCCATGAATGAGTAGAGGAGGACCTTTGCCTGAGGCAGCCTGTTCTGTTTTGAAGGCTTGAGAATGTGGGTGTTTATTGCATTAACTATGTGTGCCAACTCTATAGCTACTGTGATGGCTTTGACTTTCTGGTTTGGGGACTGAGTTTTCTGGTATCTGAATGAATGTTCGAGCTTTGTCCTCCATGTAGACAGCCTGTTATATTTTGAGATTAAAACCATATCAGCATATTTATAGTACCGTAGGCATTGTGAATACTACATTGTTGATACAAAGTCCAACACAGAAAGGTTTTTTGTTTGTTTTATTTTGTTTTTTTGGGGGGTATACAAATTTTAATTGGAGTATTATTTTTATTCCTTTCTCAATTGTGGGGTTGGGGGAAGGTAGAGAATTCAGACCTGAACTAAAATAAAATTGGACGAAATGAACAACAAAAAAAGAACAACTTACTAGTAGTGCCATGGATAGAATGCTGGACATGGAATCAGAAAGATCTGAATTCAAGTGTGACCTCAGACACTTAGCAGCTGTGTGAATCTGGGTAAATCACTTAAGCTTTATATGCTTCAGTTTACTAATGTATAAAATTAGGATAATAATAATAATAATAATAATACCTACTTCCCAGGGTTGTTGTTAGCATTAAAATGGACAATGTTTCTAAGATACTTTGCAAAAACTTAAAATGCTATATAAATGTTAGTTGTTATAATAATAATAATAATAATAATAATAATTGTTGTTGTTGTTTGTAAATAATTGAAGAGAATTATAAATTTCAGTTAGAGCTAAATAAAGATAAAGCTATAATTTGTTTTTCCCATTCAATTTCACAGACCCCCTGAAATCTATCTGTAGTTCTAGGTAAAGAACCCTCTATAAAGGGGAATACAAAATGAATACAGCAACATATAAATAAATACTGAGTAATTGGGGTGAGGAGTGTGCTTAGTTGGAGGATTAGGAAAGACCTCATATAGGAGGTACTACTTGAACTGAGCTTTGAAAGAATTTAGCATAGAAATTGATTGGATTTAGGGGATAAGGAAAAGTGAAGAGAGTAAAATGATTCTAAGATCATAAATTTGGGTGACTGGCAGAAAGTTGGTGCCCTTGAAAGATATAGGGAAGTTATGAAGAGAGTTGGGTTTGGATGCGTTCTGTTTTAGACATATTGAACTCAAAATACCTATTGGGACATCCCTTTATAGGTGTATAAGAGACAGTGATGAGTGACTGGAGTTCAAGATATAGAGCTGGATATCCATATAGTATTTGCACAGAGATTCTCATTCAACCATTGGGAGTTATTATTATCACTGCAGAAGGGTATGGGGGGGGGGGGAAGGCCAGGAATAGTGTCTTGCATATATCCAAATCTAGTTTTTCACCTCTGGACTTTATCAATGTATTGTCTAAAATGTGAAGCCCAGGACCGAACTCTGAACTCAAGATGTGGTCTGAACAGGGCAGAGAATAGAACTACTACTTTTATTTTTCTGTACATTTGTGCTTCTTTTTAATGTAGCTTAGACTATCATTAGCACTTTTGGCTGCCATGTTATGTGGTTGATTCATTTTAAGCTTGTAGTCCACTGAAACACCCAAATCACTTTTTAAATTAAATAATAAGCAAATATTTTAGCTTACCCTCATCCAGCATATTAGCCATCCCTCTCAGTTTTGTGTCATCTGCTTGTCTGACAAGCACGCAATCTACAATTTGCCTTTAAGTCAATGATAAAAATGTTGAATTATAAAAGGTCAAAGAAGAGATATCTGGTGTACTCTACCAGAGACCTCTTACTCTTGACCTCTAGTGATTTAAAACCAGTTTTGAATCCATCAAAATGTACTCTTGTCTAGTAACATATCTCCATCTTGTCCAGAAGAATTTACTTAAAGACTGTCATATACTTTACTGAAATCTAGGTAAACTACGCCTCCAGCAATTTATAATTTAATTGCCGAGTTACCCTATCAAAACAGAAAATGAGGTTAGTCTGTTATGACCTGTTCTTAATGAAACTATGCTAGCTCTTAATGATTTCCATTTTTCTTTATAAGTGCTCACAAACCACTCCTTTAATAATACATTCCAAAATTTTATGAGGAAATCAAAGATCACTGATGTATGCTTTGCTGACTCTCAAATCTTACTTGAGAAGTGGGACAATCTTTGTTCTCTTAAATTTACAGAGCCTCTTCTCCGTGATATGCAAAGATTAATGACTATTGCCCAGTAATCATATAAGAAAATTCTTTCAGTTCCTTGGTATATCTGCTTGGATAAACAGTTTACTATTTACTACAGGTTTATTGTCAAACTGGCATTTGGTGGGAAGGAAGTTGAGCCTCGGATATAAAATAAAATTCTTGGTCTGTCTTTCCCACCAATGAATATTGATCAGGAGCTTAGCCTTTAACATAAAATTTACCTCCTCTAGAACAGCACTTCTTAAACTGTGGGAAAAATTTGGCAATAGTAAAAGGTTTCTGAACACACACCAACCAAAAATTAATTAAAAATCAAACTTGTAATGAATCCGAGGTATTTCTGGCAGTGCTTGTCTATGTTGCATCATACAACTTCACTGAAGGCTTGGTTCTAAGCACAAAGCATAAGCACTTTGCCCTGTATGTGCCCTCACTCCATGCAACACCAACGAATGCTACCAAAACACAAAAAGAAAAAGTTTAAGAAGCACTGCTCTAGACTAATAATAAGCAGATAGATATAATTCTAGCCTAGCTCCCTCTGTCTCTTAGGAAAGGAGAAGAACTAGCCTCTGCCTCCAAACTTCTGCTTTCCTTTTTGGTAGGAATAATTTAATCAATCAACATTTCTTAAGCCCCTACCATGTACTAGGCTTTGTGCTAAGCGTCAAAGATACAAAAAAAAAAAAAAAAGCCCTTTCCCTCAAGAAGTTTACAGTCTAAGTTTCCCTTGGGGAAGGATAGAGGGAGTAAATGCTAGCCATGTCTGTTTTTTGCCACCCTGACAATCATATTTAGATAGACCTATGAGGACATACATAGCCTAGATGGACCAAACACACCACACTCCCTACAAAACATTTACAAAATGTGAGAAATTTTGAAAATGAGACTAGCAAGAAGCAGAATCAGGAAAATATTTAAATAGGATAGATCTCTAGAAATGGAATCTCAAAGAAAGCCAGGGATTATAAGAGTAGAGGTCATAAGAGAGACTATTCTAGGCATGACAGACATGTGCAAGGTCACAGAAGAAAAGGGTTGAATGTTAACCTGTTATTCTACTTGCAGGTTATAGTTTGAGTAATTAGGGAGTGAATACTACTGTGGATTCCAGTACTCCTAAAACTATTACTCCCAAGTTCCAACTGGTATATTTGCCTTTAAAAATTAGTCAGTGGACATACTTAATTAGTTCAAAGCAAATGTGTATGTGAATATATATAATAAGATAGAATAATAATAACATTAAAGACTAAATCTCTCAAAATATGTATGCATATAAACATACACATACATGCACACACATGTGTGTTCATGTGTGTGTCTGTGTATCTGTATCTATTCAGAGAAAGTCATTCATTTGGGCTCCCAGGCCTTCTATCCAAAGCTTGAGTCTTAACTAGAAGCAGCAAAGTAGTGCAGTTAATAGAGCAATGAATCTGTAGTTTAGATGACTTGAGTTCAAATCTGGCCTCAGGCACTTAGCAGCTATGTGACCCTGGGCAAATCACTTAATCATTATCTGCCTCAGTTTGCTCAACTATAAAATGAAGATCATAGGACATATTAGGCACATAAATAAATGCTTGTTCCCCTTCTTCCTGACTGCTAGGCTAATTCTTCCTAGAATACAAAGCTGCCTCCCTTATCTGCTGTCAGCAGTCATATTCTTACATTGAATCTCTCTTTGGCTTCCTGGACCTGCTCCAAACTGATTGTGGTATCTCCGACTGATCAAGTTTCTCTGATACAAAGTGTTATGGCTGATGGGGTGGGAAGAAGAGAAAGATTCCCTTTTACCCCCTGCCCTATTTCTGGGAGAGCCAGAAGGATAAAGAGAAAGAGTAATTCTTAAGAGCTGAGGTTTTGTTTTACAGGTTTTTGTTGGTCTTTAGTTTTTTTCCCTCTTCATAATTGACTGTCTTCTCCTTTGGGAGTGGTCAGGCTCCACAAAGTTCAGCTACTTTCACTGTGTCCAGAGCTGGTACACTAACTACCTTTTGTGTGGTGAATCTTTGGCCAGTGAAAGGCAAGCTGCCCTTCCAAGTCCATTAAGGAAGAACTTTGTACCTTGTAAATAGATACAAAGCAAAAACCTATCTTTGTACTTATTTTAATGCATTTACATATTGTTGTCTCCTTTACACCCCTCTTCTGTGATTTCAACTAGGCTGAGGGAGAGGAGAATCAATTGAAGGTGCATAGACTGAAGAACTTATGAATTTAGGGAATAGGGAGTGGGACTGTTTAGGATTTATGAGGGCCAGTAATTTCATCCTAACTTAAACAGATTAGGACTAAATTGTTAATGTTGGAAAATGTGTAGTTCATCTTAGAGACAAAAGGTATTCACCTACTATGTGTGTCGAACTGGGCTGGGTGTGGAGAGGCTTCAGGATGGAATAGAAACAAGAGGATAAAACTGTCTCTTGTCAATGAATTTGCAGTCTTTAGAGAATTAAAATAGACAAAATATATAATATTGTATAAATAAGTGTGTTAAAGAGATACATAATGTTATGTGAGGTCTAGGTGTAAGGCTACTGCTGCTACCAAAAGGGTGGATCAGGGCAAGCTTTATGAAGAACTGAACACTGGAATTGAGTTTTCAAGGTTAGATAGGAATTCAACAGTTAAAGAGAGTGAGAAGACTATTCTAGGAAAAAAGAATGGCTTGTGCTTAAACACAGAAACATAAGAATGGAAATCATAAGGGATGAGTGAATAGAGGGCAGAGACACAGGCTGTCTTGTTTTCATGGCAAGAGAAGAGAAGAGAAGAGAAGTCAAATCCCAGGACAGACCCCTGAGGGACACCTACAGTTAAAAAGTGTGATTTGGAGGAGGATCCAGCAAAAGACAGAGAAAGAGGTGTTAGAGAGGTAGGAGGAGAACCAGGAGAGAGTGGTGTCCTGAAAACCTAAAGAGAAGAGAATATCAAGGAGGAGAGAGTGATCAACAATGCCAAAGACTACAGAGAGGTCAAGTAGAATAAGGATTGAGAAAAGGCCATTGGATTTGGCAACTGAGAAATCTGTAACTTTGGAAAGAGCAGTTTCAGTGGAATGATAAGGTCAAAAGCCAGACTGTAAGGGGTTAAAAAGAAAGCAAGAAGAGAGAAAGTAGAGGCACATAAACTTCTAAAAGGACTTTCCTATTGAAGCAAGATTAACTTGCTCTGTGGCTACAGAGGTTAAAATCAGGAACGATGAATGGAAATTACAAAGAGGTGCATTTGGGCTTGATCTTGAGTAAAACTTCAAAATGATTGCATCATCTGAAGTACAATAGAAATATTGTGGGCCTCCTCTCCTTGAAATTCTTCAAACAGAATCTAGATGACCATTTTCCAGGCACATTATAATAAGAATTACTTTTCTTAGTTTGCACTAGATTAGATCAATGGTTCTAAAAGTGTGGTTAAGGGATTGTCAAGGGTCCCAAAGGACCTGGCAGGGGACCCACAAGGTTAAAATTATCTTCATAAGACTTTTTAATTTCTAAAACAGAACATATCAATAGATATAAACCACATAAACAAAAACTCTCTGGAGTTCTCAATAATTTTTAAGAGTTTAAAGGAGTCCTGAGAACAAAAATTTTGGCCACTACTGGGCTAGATGAATGAAAGAATGAAAAAGTGCTTATTATATAACAAGTATGTTCTAAGTACTGAGAATACAAAGAAAAGCCAAAAATCAGTCTCTGCTCTCAGATAAGTTGTACACTCTCTCTCTCTCTCTCTCTCTCTCTCTCTCTCTCTCTCTCTCTCTCACTCTCTGTCTCTCACTCTGTCTGTCTCTCTGTCTCTCTCTTTTTGCCTCTCTCTGTCTCTCACTCTCTCTGTCTCTCTGTGTCTCTGTCTCTCTCTTTTTGCCTCTTTCTGTCTGTCTCTGTGTCTGTGTCTGTCTCTTTCTCTCTGTCTCTCTCTGTCTCTCTGTCTCTGTCTGTCTGTCTGTCTGTCTCACTCTCTCTCTCTCTCTGTCTGTGTGTGTGTGTGTGTGTGTGTGTGTGTGTGTGGAGTGGTGGCCAGGGAAAGGACTTGTGATCTAAAAAGTCATGAATATGATAAGCAAAAAATAAATAAATTCATTAACTCAACACAGCCTTTCTAGAAACAAAAATAGAGGTAATCATCAAAGGAGGAAGCAATATAAATGAAACAGCAGGACATAAAATGGTCAGGATGAAGATGAGAATCTATTGTTTCATTGAATGCAATACTTAGTAGTTTAAGGTAAAACCTGCAGAGGTAAAGAGGGAACAGAACAGTGAAGCATGTGGAACCCCAATGCAGGGCAGCCAGGGATGTTCCCTTCTGGGGATCCTATGCCCCCTTCAACTTCTGGATGCCCTGGAGTTACCAGCCACATCAACCCACCATCAGTCAATTTGTCATACCCTTCAGGTACCTTCCCTGCCTACCTGGATGTTTCTCAGGGAATCTAGCTCATCCTCCTGGTAATGTTTTCGACCCTAGGCAGCAGCCATGATACCTAGGCTTCCCACCCTTAGGTCCCCACCTACCTCCAGGTCACTAACTACCTCCTGACCCTTGCATACCTTCTGTGAATTCCTTGGACCAGAGGTAGTGGAGTCTGGTATAGTGATAGATAAGAAGATGAGGAAGAAGATGAAGGCGGCTCATAAGAAAATGCATGAACATCACAAACATGGCAAGTATTCTTCCTCCTCCTCTTCCAGCAGTGACACTGACTAAACCTTGGACCCTCCTTCCCCCAAGTCACATCACCCCAGCTCTCCCATCAAGCCTTGGATGCCGTATTGTGCTGGGGGAAGATAGCCTTGCAGCCCCAACCTCAGCCCAATCTCCTTCACTCCTTTGCCTAAATTGGTGGTGAAGGTGAGGAAAGAATCCCTACTGGTCTGAGGAAGTCTGTTTTCTTACCTACTAGATTGAATCATTTTTTGGGGGGGGGGGGCACTCCTTTCTGAAGATGTATGTCCTTTGAACCAAATGCTGAAGAACATTTTAAGATCTGGAAAAATGTGATTTTTTTTTAAATTTTGTAATTTGTGAAGGGGGAGAAGGGGAAGAAGGGGTATGTAGCATTACCACAGAAGTTGGTCTGGGTATGGTAGTCTTATGATAATGGAATGTGGGAACTATATTTCCTAGCAAACGGCATAGTCTACTCAGCCCATTGCCTTCTCAGAAAGAGAGTTCTTTTGAATAGGATCATGTGGGTACCATTTTGGAACCTCATTTCTTGGTGAACTCTTTTCAACCCAGTCATTTTCAGGTCTTACTCTGTTTCTCTCACTGTGCTTCCTAATAAAGCTGTTTATCCCAGTCTCAAATGCTCAATAGTTTAAGTCTTCCTAGACATTGTCTCTCAGATCCAGTTTGGAGGATGGGGAAACAGCAACAAAAGGGGTGGCAGGGAGGAAAGTGATCAGGTCTCAGGTTTCTGATATTCTGTGATGCTATGAGGAAGTCAATTATTTATGATTTTCTTCAGTTTATATACTTCCTCAATAAACATAGAGTCTATCTTTTCTATAACAGTAGATAATGTTTGAGAATTGCCATGCTCCCCAACCTGAAGCCTGGTGGAACTTAGCTAACTTGTTCTAACACACACACACACACACACACACACACATTGCACACACTGCACATCATCCATGACTAGCCATACCCTTGAATAATATTGAGATTGCTATTATATAATAGTGTCGTGTCCACTTCCCCTTCCTCCCCCATGTAACACTTCTTCCACTCTTTGACTTGTTGTTAGTAAGATTCAAAGGAACAGAGATTTAGAACTATAGTAGACCTCAAATAGTTCAAATACCCCCTTTTTACCAAGTGGTTCATCTTTCGTTTTTGAAGAGGACCGATGGCATGATGGCATGATGTCTTAACTCATGGGCAAATTGGACTTAAGTAATGCAGAGCTGCACAAAGTTATCAGATACACTTTCCCAGAGTCATTGAAGTCCAGTGGCAAGACAGAAATCAAGATGTCTGGCAATAGCTCCAGATACAGTAGATGAGGGTACTTTTTTGCTGTCTGACCATACTCTAAGCATGCCATAATGCCTGCTTCACCCGTCTTCATGGCCAGTGGAACAAATTGTTCTCATCTACCCATTCTGCTCGAAGTCTTCACATGCTTGAAATAGGCATTCACCTAACTCATCAGTGGATTTGAAGCCTGTTAGTTACCCTCAACCTGGTTTAACCCATCTGTGGAGATGGTTTTCCTGGGGTATGGCCGCTGTGCATGCTATAGCTTCATGGAGCCACTGGTGAGAGTGGCAAGAGATGGACACCAAAGGTAGATAAGCAGCCCTGAATACCCCAATGCAGGCAAGTAAACTGAGTTCCAGAGATATTAAATAACTTGTTCAAATCTGCAATGTACTAATTAGTTGACCCAAGATTTAAATCTCAGTCCTTTGTTTCTAAATCCAATACTCTCTCTACATACCATGCTAATTCCCAGGTCAAACTCCCCTCTTAAGTGGAGGTCTTCAGTAGGGCTTGGGATATAAGTACTTGGTTTACTGAGTGTCTGGTACACAGCTCTTCAACTGATAGGAAAATACCCCCAAACCTTAATTAAAGCTCATATAAAGGGTGGTTTTGAAATTACTGTCCTTATCCCCTAAAAGATTTGTGTGAGAATCAAATGATAAGTATAAATAAAGGGAAATATGTTGCTGTGATATAAAATAATATGCACAATGCTTCCCAATTCATCACTTGCACATTTGCCACCTTCAGCCTGAAGTTTTCAGGAAAGGAACTTCACAAAATGATGCAGGGCTTTTTGGGTTGCCAATGATGGGAAAATACTTGCAATCGAATTACTCAGAAGCATTTTCAAATTGGCTTCCATCTCTTTCTTTCTCTGCTCCAGAAATGTGCTGTTTAAGTGTCTTTGAAGCTATTACTGCATCTTTCTGTCATTTCAGGGGGAAAAAACAGTCAGAGAGGAAACCATAGTCCCTTAATATAAGATGAAGATGGTGTTAATCTAATTCACTGTCAACACCTGTCAGGCTGTTAATGTCTATGAACTTCCTGCTTCTCCCTCTCCTTTCCCCAGCAAAATGTTGTAAAAGAAATAACACTCCATAGGGCCATGCAGAGCCCTTACAGACACTATTGTTGTCACACCTGAAAGTCAATCATTGTAGGGCTCAGATTTTTTTTTTAAGAGACATTCCAAGGAAGACAGGAGAGGAGAAACTTCCACATTTGAATACTCTTGCAAGTGACAACTCCTATCCATTAGCGTTCCAGTCAATAGAACTTGTCAAACAGTAAACTGTTCAAGAAGCCCTCTGGGTTATCTATTACTATAAGAGCCTTTAGGAGGATAAATATTCATCACATTGGGTAGCGAAAAATTATTTTTGATAGGAAACTGAAATGGCTGCAGAAGCCACAGCGCTAGAGTGAGAGTAAGGTAGGAGTGGGGTTCTGTTGATTGCTTGAAGCCACCTTAGGGGAATCAGTCACTCAGCCAAACTATGAACATGGAAAGAGCAACTATGGTCAAGGGGAAAAAGCCATGACACTTAGCTGAAAATGCTACTCCTTTGTCTATGTGATGGGTGAAATCTGAAATATCTGTGTTTCTTCACTTATTTTAGATTTCACCCATCACATCTATACATCTTCTTGTATGTATAGATCCTTCACCTATCCTTCATCCTATCCTTCATCATTTAGAGATGAATGTTTTTCCCTGCTACTAGGGACAGCAGAGATCTATCCAGGTGAAGCTCATTTAGGTAAAGATGGGAGGTGAAGCCAGCCTAATGAACCAGGGCATAAAAACACAAAAGTATCCAGTGCCCTTGGAATTTGGGAAATGGTGTTGTGCTTTTCATTAGGCTTAACTATTCTTCATTTCCCACATCTTTCTTACTGTAAGAGACCAAGTGTTTTTGCTTGATCATTGAAAAAATGTGATTTTCTAGTACCAAATCACTCACACTTTTAACCACGATGACCTTCTCTAGAGCCTATGTTTAGCAACCTGTTACTTTGATAATCGATCCTATTGGCACTCGGTATCCATTGGTACTGGAAGCACCTCCCAAACAAATTTGGCAATGGAATAGTAGAGATTGGAAATACATTTGTGGAACTCCTTAAGCCTGCTTTGAAGGGTCCAGAAGAAGGAAAAACCTTTGCAATATTATGTATGGGAATATTTTAGGTCAGTTCTCTGAATTATCTAATTGAAGATATTGATCTGTACCATAGACTGCATTCATCTGAGGGATAATGCCTCTGTTTAGTAAACTCTACTTATAATCAGCATAATATTATCTACAAACAGAAGCATCTGGAGGAGCTCTCCATGTATATGGAATCCTTCAACTTGGAATCTGCATTACATATTCTCTGTGATACTGGTGCATATGTCTGGTGATCATATATCTTCATTTTGATATCCTCCCTAATATTTTTAATCAGAGAGTTGTTGAACAATGTTATTATTCCTCTTGTAATATCTATAGAGGAATCCTATATAATTTTTATATATTCATAGGTAACACCTTATTTGAAACTAATATATATATTCTGTAGAATCATGAAGATGTATAGCTTAGTCATGAAACACTATAGTCTTCAGAGAACTGAACTGATGTGAGCATTACCAAAAAGACAATGGAGGGAATATATAAAGGGGCTATACATGAAGAATTCTGTTGGAGAAGTAGGTTAAAGAATATCATAAAGTAAACGTATGACTGAGAAAATTGGTTCCCACTAGACAAGCTACATGTTGCATTGGTATCAATGAAAAATAAAGACAATTTGAAGAACATGGGAGGACATAGACAATATTCATGAAGGATAGGTAAGCTCGGATGGTTTATGTGTGTCTAGAGGGATCATCCAACATAAATGAAGTCAAATATCCATTGGAATATTGAAATGATAGAAAATCCCCTCCCTTCGTTTTAGTATCTTATCTTTCCAGATATTTAATTTTTTCCCCTCACCAACCCTCCCGCCCCCCACATACACATACACACACACACACACACACACACACACACACACACACTCACTGGGAAAAAAAAAAAACAGAAGACAAAGCACTGGTAAAACTATGCATAGTAAAAGGGGGGGGGGAGAATCCTAGCATTTATGTCCAAAAATGTGTACCTTATTCTGCATATTTAGCCCAAGACTTCTATCATGAGGTAAGTAGCAATCTATATCATCTGTTCTCTGGAATTATGATTAATCACTGTGTTCACAGAAATTTTAAGTGTTCCAAAACTATTTATTTTTATTAATGTTGTTGTGGTGTCAATTGTTCTATTTCTCCTCACTTTACTCTGCATCAATTCATAAAAATCTTCATGTTTCTCTTTCATCACTTCTTACAGAAGAGTAGAATTACATTAGATTTCTAAATCATATTTTGTTTAGCCTTCTTCAACATATGGGCATTGGCTTTGTTTCAAGTTCTTAGCCACTATACAAGGAGGTGCTATGAACATTTATATACACATAGAATATTTTCTTTTTTGATATTTTTGGAGGTAGAGTCCTAGTAGCGATAAAATTGGGTCAGAGGATAGGCACAATTTAGTATCTTTTTGAGCATAGTTCCATATTGTTTTCTGGAATAACTATATCAATTAACAGCTCAATCAAGAGTACATAAATATACCTACTTTCCTCCAAGATTTGACATTCTACCGTTATATATAAAGGGGCCATACATGAAGAATTTTGTTGGAGATGATCTAAATATGATTAGAATCTCAGAGTTGTGATAATTTGCATTTTTCTAATTATTTATGATTTGGAGAATTTCTTTTCCTTATGGCTATAGATGCTATAGGCATTATAGCTATAAGATTATGGTCGGGCATGGGAAACCTGTGGCCTCAAGTGTGACCCTTTGCCTGAATCCAAACTTAATAAAATGATTTGTTCCATAAAACTTGGACTCAGTCAAAAGTTCTTGGACGCACCCAAGAACTTAGTCATTGGTTCCCTACCCCTAGTTATGGCTATAGAGCAGTAAGGTGGTTCAGTGGATAGAGTGTCAAATCTGAAGTCAGAGACACATATATTCTTGAGTTTAAATTTAGCCTCTGATACTTACTAGCTGTGTGATCCTAGACAACACAGTTAACCATGTTTGCCTCTGTTGGATAGAGAAGGAAATAGCAAATCACTGCAGTATCTTTGCCAAGAAAATCTCAAATGGGGTCACAAAAAGTCAGAAAGGACTAAAACAACTCAACAACAACAATAGCTAGCTTGGATTTCTCCCTTAGAAAACTTCTTTCTAGTGATGCATTTTAAAATAATCCCTAATTCTTTTAAGATCTTTTCCCTCTGTAATGGACACACACACACACACACACACATCTCTTTGTAATCTTGTACCATTCTTTATTTTATTTTTTTATGAGTTTATTTATTTTTGGTTTTCAACATTTACTTCCATAAGTTTTAAATTTTCTCCCCCTCCCTTCCTTTTCTCTCCCCAAGACAGCATGCAATCTGATATAGGCTCTACACATACATTCCTATTAAACACAGTTTCACATTAGTCATGTTGCATAGAAGAATTATAATAAATGGGAGAAACCATGAGGAAGAAAAACAAAACAAAACAAAACAAAATAGTCTGCTTCACTCTGCATTCCAACTCCACAGTCTTTTTCTGGATGTGGATTCTATTTTGTTGTTGTTAATTTATTTATTTTTAATCTTCAACATTCACTTTGATAAGTTTTAAATTTCCTCCTCTTCCTTCTCACCTTCCTCTATCCCTCCTCAAGATGGCATGCAATCTGATAAAGGCTCTACATATACATTCCTATTAAACATATTTTCATATTAGTCATGCTGTATAGAAGAATTAGAATGAATGGGAGGAAACGTGAGAAAGAAGAAAAAACAAAATAAAAAACAAACAATAAATAGTCTTCTTTGCTCTGCATTCAGACTTCATAGTTCTTTCTCTGGATGTGGATGGCATTTTCCATCAGGAGAACTTTGGAATTGTTTTAGGACCACAAATTTCTGAGAAGGGCTAAGTCTATCACAGTCAGTCATTGAAGACTGTAGCTGTTACTATGTACAGTCTTCTCCTGGTTCTGCTCACTTCACTAAGCATCAGTTCATATAAGTCTTTATTCTGAAGTCCATCTGTTTGTTTCTTATAGCACAATAGTATTCCATTACATTTACATACCACATCTTGTTCAGTCATTCCCCAGTTGATGGATATGCCTTCAATTTCTACTTCTAGGCCACCACAAAAAGAACTGCTATAAATATTTTTGTACACGTGGGTCCTTTTCCCATTTTCATGATCTCTTTTGAATACAGCCCTAGAAGTGGTATTGTGGGTTCCAAATGTGTGTACATTTTTATAGCCCTTTGGGCATAGTTCTAAATTGCTTTCCAGAATGGTTGGATTAGTTCACAACTCCACAAACAATGAATTAGTGTTCCAACTTTCCCACTTCCTCTCCAACATTTATCATTTTCTTGTTTTGTCATGTTAGTCAATCTGATAGGTGAGATGTGGTACCTCAGAGCTGTTTTGATTTGCATCTCTCTAATCAATAGCGATTTAGAACATTTTTTCATATTACTCTAGATAGTTTTAATTTTTTCCTCTGAAACTTACCTGTTATATCCTTTGACCATGTATCATTTGGGGAATGACTTTTATTCTTGTAAATTTGACTCAGTTCTCTCATTCTCTATTTTACTTTTTCTAAAACTGAGCTTGCATTTTAAACAGCTCTTACCTTTGCTGCCATATCACACTTGCAAAGGGGTTAAGATATATTTTGTCTAAGAAAGTTTCTGGAGTCTTTTAGCCTCTTCATTGTAGCTATTGCTATCAGTTTAATTTTTTTTAAAGCAATTGGGGTTAAGTAACTTGCTCAAAGTTACAGGACCAGTTATTTCTGGGCATGGTGCTAAGTATCTGAGCCCGGATTTGATCCCCAGGTCATCCTGACACTGGGGCCGGTGCTCTTACTTGCTGAGCCACCTGGCCACCCCTTATCAGTTTAATTTTTGCAGAAAATCAAAGTCAATACTTTTGTCTTTTATTCCATTTCCTTTCCCCCCCCCTTAATGGATAATTTAAATAGATCAAGTGGAAGCTTTCATGACTATTCAAAATGTCGTCTTCTTATCTTTATACTTCTTGCTAATTTGACATTGATTTTCTACCTTTGTACTAATTAGATAATGATCTGATAGCTGCTTCTGATAGGAATTCCACACGATAACCAATCGTTTCCTGTCAGAAATAGTCAAAATCAGTTTTTTTCTTCTCTTCTTCATTCTCCTCTTCTTCTCCTCCTTTCTTACTGATAATCATGTCTAGTACCTTCAGACTCTTTTTGGGAAAATAGTATTCAGGAAAAATAATATTCATGCAGATAGTCATGATCTTATGAGTAGCCTATTAACCATTGACTAAATGGAGAATGAATAAAAGAAAGAAGAGAATTGAAGCAGAGAGATAGCACCTCTCCCTTCTAGAGCTGTAAGGATCAAAAGAGATAATATTGGTAAAGCACTTATCCCAGCACCTGAAATATAATAGGTGCTTAAGAAATGCTTATTTCCTTTCCCTTCAAAGGAGTCATTAGCATGTGGCCTGTAAGTCTATGGCCCAGATGTTGTTCTTGTCTCTGTTCTGTCTATTCTTCCAGCTTCTAGGTAAAGATGTTTTAGACATGGCTATAATCTTGTGAAGTTTGAAAGGTCAGAAGTACAAGAGAGAACACCAGAAATCCAGAAACTAGATTCCATACCAGGATTTGCAGGTGTCCAAGAATGGCCAAAGTGGCCTCTTCAGCCCTAAAGAGAAACCTGTTTAATTTAGCCTAACAGTAGTAGCAGAAACAGTTTCATCGATTAGCTATGTCCCATTTGAAACTATATTTGATGGAGCAATGCTTTAAGTGTGAGCCTACTTTTCCTAGGAAATGAAGTGAGAAATGAAAGTGGGAACCTCCTGATTCAGGTCAGAGAGGGGTTGCTTTGTAATTTCTTCTTTTGTTATTTCTCCACTGTAAATATCCCTTATAAAAGGTAATCGATGTTAACTGGTTAAATGGTACTGATCAACTAATCACAAGTGATTGACATTAGGGAAAACACATGAGAATAATGATTTAAGTCCACTGACTTATAGGAAGATACCCTTAGAGCTTTAGGATATTCTTTACAACTGTGAAGGAAAGCTCTTTCTTAGGAACTTGACTTCTCTATGAATAGAGGAGAAGGGATAAGGATGCTCAGAATTTTAGATGGGCATTCAAAGTTTGTAATAGCAAATTAAAGCCAAATTGAAAAGGACCTTCACTGTTAAATTAAGGAGTTTGGGCTCTATTCTGAGCAGGTAGGTTTGGTGCAGTGGATAGAAGCTTTACCTGAAGTCGGGGAGACTCATCAAATCTAGCCTCACATACTTACTAGCTGTGTGACCCTGGGCAAGTCACTTAACCTTGTTTGTGTTATTATCCTCATCTGTAAAATGAACTGGAGAAGGAATGGCAAACCACTCCAGCATCTTTACTAAGAAAACCTCAAATGGGGTCACAAAAAAATGGACTCAACTGAAAAAAGACTGCACACCTCTGTAGAAGGTCTCTAATCTAATCTAAAACTGGTCTCTAATCTGTAGGTGGCCTTGAATGAATAAAGCAGGCCAGAGACAAGAGAGTCAAGAATCAAACAGAAGTTTAAGTTCAAAGTTAGTAAAACACTTGCAAGTAGAAGTCCTCCTAAGAAGGAGGGCTTATAGCTTATGGTAGGGATAGGTTTTTTATTCATAAAACCCACAAAAGGCAGGACTACAATAAGGCATTCTTTGGTCTTGAGTAAACAATTTACATGGTTGGGATTTTTGGGGGGACAATACAGGCATTCTTGAGTCCTATGGGAACAGTCTCTAAATTATTAGAGTCATTGAGCTTGGTTTGTCTGATGTCCTTAGGGCCGTTGAGCCTTAACATCATTCATCGGGGTACAGTACAGAGGAAGCACCTGGTTCTGTTTACTTAGCATGTCAAAAGATTTGCTTGACTACTTTTTATTGTAGCATGTCAGCTTCAGTACCAGCTCCCCGGGACCCCATGGAAAATTGGGATCTAAGCAATACAAAAATTATATGATTTTGCAAGAGGGTGAACAAAAGGATTGTTGTTATGCCAAGCTCAGGCACAGCTTGCTCACTGGGCCTTAGCTCTGGAAAACAGGGTGTCTCCTAATATCTTGACAATAGTCATCAGTTTTTTAGCTTGAGTGTAAAATGTAATATACAGACAGTTTTTCAAAGATCTGTGATTTATTCCCTATGGGTACTCCATCTGCCCTTTAAGGTGTGTGCAAACATAGTATAGATAGGAAATACGCATAATAACATAAGTATTATCTCAGGAAGGTATAAATTTCCTCTATTCTGACCACCCCCTCACCAGATTTAGTTGTGAAAAATGAGAAATAGAGAAGTTGTGATTTGTTCCATATCATACTGGAAATGACAGAGACAGGAATTGAACCAAGTTTTCATCTGACTCCAAATCCAATGTTCTTCTTCATTCTATCATCAATTCACACATGTACATATATGTGCATTTGTACACACATGTATCTTAATGTCCCATTACTCCTTTTCAAGAATCCTTTGCTCCAACTAAAGTAATATTCTTGCTACTCTCCAAGCTCAACATCCTGTTTCTTGTCTCCATGCATTTGCCAAACTCTTTTCCTCACCTGGAATGTACCCTGTCCTCTACCAACAGGCTGTGTAATGGCTAGAGCACTGGACCTGCAGTTAAGAAGACCAGAGTTTAAATCTGTTCTCAGACATTTACTAAGCGTGAGACTCTGGACAAGTCACTTAAATTCTAACTGCCTTAGTTTCCTTAACTATAAAAGGAGGATAAAAATAGCACCTACCTCCTATAAGTATGATAATCAAATGAAATAATATTTTTAAAGGCCTTAGCATGGGGCCTGGCACATAGTAGGTGCTTAATACATATTTGTTTCTAAGTTAGAAACATTAGCTAATATAGAATCATTAGCTCTTTACTGTAGAGCCTTCTCAGAAGGCTCTGATTATTAGTATTATTATCTATTTTTCTTTAAAATTATCTCCTTTTATTTCCTTGTCCATAATCGTTGGAGTATAGATTTAGAGTCCAAAGAGAACTTAGAATTCATCTGGTTCATCTGGTCTCCTCCTTTCATTTTACAGATGAGGTAACTGAGTCCCAGGGAGATTAGGAGACATGCCCAAAGCCACACAGGTAATAACTTGCTAGTCAGTCAATAAACATTCATTCATTCATTCACTTTTTGGAGGGCAATTGGGGTTAAGTGACTTGCCCAAGGTCACACGGCTAACTTTTGTGTTAAGTGTCTGAGGCTGGATTTGAACTCAGGTCTTCCTGACTCCAGGGCCGGTGCTTTATTCTAGATGCCCCTCAATAAACATTTATTATGTACCCACTATGTGCCTGGCCTTCTGCTAAATACAGAGGATACAAAAACAGACAGTCCCTGTCCTCAAGGAACTCAGGACCTAATAAGGGAAGTCAACAAACAAAAGGAGTGGAAAAGCCTGGGGGGGAATGTTTGGTGGGATGGTGGGGAACAGTCAGATAAGGCCCAAATTTATGGGGTCAGATAAGAAACAAGGAGATATTCTAAGCTGAGCCCAGTTCCCTCCTTCAATGGAGGTTTTAAAGTTCATGGCTCTTCTCTCCAGTCAGAGGGACAGAAGCTGGCGATGAGGTGCAGTCTGAGACCAACAGGATCTTACAAGATGGCGGCAGATTGGGAGCAGAAGCACCAATCAACCCCAAACCCTCTTAATTCAGATCCAGGGTTATTCCTACACATTCTAACCTCTAATAGATCATAAGCTTTTTAAAAGTAAGGATTTTTTTTGCTTGTTTTTTCATTCCTTTTATCTTGTACAGAGTAGGTATTTAATAAATGTTTATTGAATACAACAAGAACACATATTTCAATATTATAACATATAAGGCTTCTTAGAACCAAAGATTTAGAGAGGGAATAAGCATTAGAAGCCATCTATTTTCACCCATTTTACAGCTGAAGAAAATAGGTCCTTGAGAGGTTTAGTGACTTCTTGAAGTTCATGTAGGAAGTAAACAGTGGAGGCAGGATCTGAACCCAGGTCTTTGAAATCTAAGCCCTATTCCACTGCAGGACATTGAATCCCAGATAAACTTCCTAATGTCTCACAGGCCTTACATAATAAAACTGAGCTTTAAATTATGGTCTTCTGGTTCCAAATTCAGCTCTATTTCTACTCCTCATGTTTAAGTATGAGGCAGTTATGTCTGCCTACCCCCTACCATGCAGGTATTCCCACACAGAGTGTATAAAACATAATATTACATAAATAGATTAGACTATAAGCTCTGTGAAGATAAAGACCATCTTACTGAAAGGATGAATGGAGCTCCAGACACAAAAGGCATCTATATATGTTGAATGGAATAAGTATATGTAAGCAATGGGGAAAAAGAAAAAGGAAAATTATTTCTCTTGTGGAGGGGAAAGAACTGAGAAGGCAAAAATGACAGTCATTGAAACTGAATAGTAAAGCACCCTGTATATTTAATAAAGAAAGGAATCTAACTGCTTCCCATATTTTACAGGAAACCAGCTGTGGTACATTATTTGGCTCTGCAAGTGTGGGGTTTGAGTGAAGAACGCGGTTGAAATATGTTGTTCTAATTTTCTCATATTCAGTGATCTCACTTCTCCCATTCCTCTTTAGTCATCTCTTTACTTTTGACCATATTTTTATCAAATAAGTGCAGGTGAAATATAGATCCTTCAAATTAATTTCTTCCTGCCACATCTGTTTATACTGTCTTTCACTTTGGTTCTCATGAAGAACTCTTGCTGACTTTGAGCAAATGACATTTCCAAATAAGCAGTCTGAATTTCTTTACTGATGAAATATCACAAATCTGAGGGTTAGAAGTATCCTGGTACAGGCCCTTATTCAGTCAACAAATATTTATTAAACACCTTCGAAGTCGCTGAATCCAAACTCATTTTACAGGTGAGGAAAACAAGGCCCACAAGAGTTAAGGGACTTGCCCTTGTCCTTGTCTTCCTTGTTGTTTGTGTCTGTCCTTTGTTCCAAAGAGGATCATGACCTCAGGGAAATGATGATATGACTCGCGGTTGACCTTGATTTGAGTTAGGGAGGGCTGTGAAAGGTCACCAGTCTCACTTTCTCCTCTAAAGCCATCAGGGTCCAGTGGCCAGATATTCATCAGGTTGCAATCAGAGACCCTGGTCCTTTTAGGCTAAGGCCTTTTCAGGTTCTCACTTTGAGTGAGATAAGGTCTATTCAATGAATAGGCCTCTTTAAGTAGTTACTCAAGGGATGGTCCCTTTAATAAAACAAACAAAAACTGGGAGGGGAAGACCCTCAGGGTTTCTGACCAAAAGAGAAACAGAGATGAGGTGAGTTTCTAACCCAGATATTCTTGCCTTAAACCTATCTATCTCTGTATCCTCAGATTAGATTGCTGTCTTTTCCTGAAGGACAAGACCATCATAATAACCTGCATGAAGTTCTAATGACTTTATTTTTCCATGCAATGAAACCTGTCTATATTCAGCCAAGCCTACCTGCTTAAATATATCTTACACAACAATGGAAATGGAAAGGACAACAGCAAAACAAATGAAACCCAAGGGTGTGAAATGATTATGACTAGGCTTGACCTCAAAGAAAATCTAATCTACGAGAAAGCACTGCCCCACCCTGTCTCATCTCGGCAGAGGTGGATGATGTGGTTGTAGAATTTTGCCAGTAGTGATATTTTCAGAAGATTTTCCAGTTTTCCTGTTTTTTTTTCTTCTTTGTTATAAGGGATGAGTCTTTGGGAGGGGATAGGGATGTATTGGGAAACATAGACATTATAAAAAATGTTTAAAATATTAATCCCTTAAAAAAAGATGCCTTGTGCTTATGTGTTAATGGTAGATCTATATGCCCTGTCACATACTGCATTTTAAATATATATGTACATATATACACACATATCTCTGTGTATGTGTATGCGCACACATAGATATATATGTATGTCCATGTATATATTGTTTGTTTAGAGAAAGACAATTAAAATGCAGTGTGTGATGGGAGATATAGATTAAGGTAAATACATCAAAGAAGAGATCTTCTTAAAGGAAAGTCCAGAATTTCTAGCCATACATCCCTTTGGAACCATAAAGAGAACTGTTAGCAAGGAAAGAGAGTCTACTAAGCCATCTTTGGGTGTTCAAACAGATGTGTGATATGCAGGGAATGGGAAATAAAGATGTAACCCTTATATTCTCTGGAAAAAAAGAAAGAGTAAGCTTAAAAAAATACAAATTGACAGCTACTTAGGTATAAGAGGCATGCATTTCAAGAGGAAGTAGGTGAGCTCTCTAGATGCTTAGGAATGGGGGGAAAATGTAGTGGCATGTGAAAAACTGCTGTCTATTAAGTATCAGCTGCTTCGTGCTTAGTGACAGACAATTTCAATCACAGTTGTCAGCTAAATCAACCAGCTATATTCTAACTAGGCAGGAGCAATAGAGTCTGCCAAGTTTCTCTGCCTGTTGTGCTGAGTGAAGGGAGACCATGGTTGTCTGGTCTGTCCCAGAGCCATGGTTAGAGCCTGCTAGTGGAGTCTTACTTTAATTTTCTTTACTTATTTTCAAACAAATTGAAATAGCTTTTCTGGTCTAGTTCACATTGTTAGATAAGGAACAAAAGACAAGGAACTGTTAAAAAGAAGGACCAGGTACAGGGAAATCAGTGATTGTCATCTGTTAGAAAGAACTTTTTAAAAATAACATTTTATTTTTTAAAAATTACGTCAAAAACAGTTTTGGGGCAGCCAGGTAGCACAGCCAGTAAGAGCACCGGCTCCAGTGTCGGGATGACCTGGGGATCGAATCTGGGCTCAGACACTTAGCACCCATCCAGAAACACCTGGCCATGTAACCTTGAGCAAGTTACTTAACCCCAATTGCTTAAAAAAATACATCAAAAACAGTTTTTAATATTCATTTAAAAAAAATTGAGTTCCGAATTCTCTCCCTCTGTCTCTCCCCTTTCCACCACATTGAGAAAGCAAGCAATTTGATATAGGTTATATATAGGTGCAGTCTTGCAAAACCTATTTTCATGTTAGTCATGTTGTAAAAGAAAATAACTTACAAGACAAGAAAAATAAAGAAAAAGTTTGCATTCAGGCACTATCAGCTCTTTCTCTGGAGATGGATAGCATTTTTCATAATAAATCTCTTAGAATTATCTTGGACCAATTTTATTGCTGAGAAAAGCTAAGTCATTGTTGATCATCATGCTATATTTCTGTTGCTGTAGACAATATTCTCCTGGTTCTTCTCATTTCATTTTGCCTCAGTTCATGGTTTTTCTTTCCATTTTCCTGAGAGCATCCTGATAGTAATTTCTTATAGCACAATAATATTCCATCACAATCACATACAGCAATTTGTTTAGCCATTCTCCATTTGATGGACATCTTTTCACTTTCCAACTGTTTCCCAACACTAAAAGAGCTGCTATATTTTTGTACATATAGGTCCTTTTCCTTTCTGTTTTTTAACTCTTTGGGATATATAGACCTAGTAGTGGTATTACTTGGTCAAAGGATATGCATGGTTTTATAGTCCTTTGGGCATAGTTCCAAACTGCTCTACAGAATGGTGAATCAGTATACAACTTCACCAACAGTGCATTTACTGTTCCAGTTTTCTGACATCCCCTCCAACATTTGTCATTTTCTTTTTCTATCTTTTTCATCAATCTAATAGATGTGGGGTGGTACCTCACAGTTTTAATTTGCATTTCTCTGATCAATAGTGAGATATAGAGTGTTTTTCATATGACTATAGATAGCTTTGATTACTTCATTTGAAAACTGCCTGTTCATATCCTTTGACCATTTATCAATAGAATGACTCATTTTTATAATTTTGACTCAGTTCTCTAAATGTTTGAGAAATAAAATATTTATCAAAGAAATTTATATATCTTTTCACATTTATGATTACTATGTCTTTCCTTCCATCCTATTCCCCCCATTTATCCTATTCTCTCCCTCTCTCTCTATCCCTCCCTCCTCTCTCTCTCTTTCTCTCTCAAACCAACACCCCATCCCAACACATCCCCCCATCTTCTCTCCTCTATAAAACTCTTTTGTGCATCTGTTATATCAGATAATTTATCCCATTCTACCTCTCCCTTTCCCCTTCTCCCAGTACATTCTTTCTCACTCCTTAAATTTTATTTTTTTAGATAATTATCCCATCATATCCAACTCATACCCATGCCCTTTTCTATGTATGCTCCTTCTATCTCTTAATAATGAGAGAGGTTTTAGGACTCACAAATATCATTTTCCCATGTAGGAATGCAAAATGTTTAACCTTATTAAATCCTTATGATTCCTCTTTCCTGTTTTTTCTTTTTATGCTTTTATTGAGTCTTGTATTTCGAAGTCAAATTTTCTGTTCAACTCTGGTTTTTTCAGTAGTTGTTCTTCCATTGTTCTGTAAGAGGACAAATAACATCTTCAGTGCAATGTCTTGACTTGTGAGTGGATTGGATTTAAATAAGGCAGAGCAGGCCAAAGTCATTAGTCACACTCTTCATTTTTTAAAAATCTGGAATGCTTGAAAGTCCTCCATTTCATTGAATATCCATCCCTCGCCACCTGCCCCCTCCCCGCCAAAGATTATACTTAATTTTACTGGGTAGGTGATTTTTGTTTGGAATCCTAGCTCTTTTGCCCTTCTGGAATATCGCACTGCAAGCTCTCCTATCCTTTAACATAGAAAGTGATAAATCTTGTGTTATCCTGGTATGGCTCTGAGATATTTGAATGTTTCTTTCTAATTGCTTGAGACATTTTCTCTTTGACCTGGAATTTGGTTATAATATTCCTGGGAGTTGTTCTTTTGGGATTTCTTTCAGGAGGTGATTGGTGGATTCTTTCCATTCCTATTTTACCCTCTGTTTGTAGAATATTAGGGCTATTTTCCTTGATAATTTCTTGAAAGATGATGTCTAGCCTCTTTTTTTTTTAGTCATGAATTTCAGGTAGTCAAATAATTCTTAAATTATTTCTCCTCAATCTATTTTTCTAGGTCAAATGTTTTACTGATTTCACATTTTCTTACTTTTTTATTTTAAAAAAAATTTCATTTTTCATTAAAATTTTCATTTTGAGAAATTTTGTGAGTTTTTTTGTTTCTTGATATCTGATGGAGTTATTAGCTTCCATTGGCCCAATTCTAATTTTTAAGGAATTATTTTCTTCAGTGAGTTTTTTCTACTTCATTTTCCATTTGGCCAATTCTATATTTTAAAGTGTTTTCTTCGGTGAATTTTTGTACTTCTTTTTTTTTTATTTTTACCAATTCTGCTCTTTTAAATTTTGTATATATTTTTCCATTTGGCCAGTTCTGCTTTTCAAAGCATTTTTCTCTTCATTGGATTTTTTTTTTGTTCCTTTTACCATTTGAACTATTCTGTTTTTTAAGGTGTTATTTTTTCATTATTTTTTTTCTACCTCCTTTACCAAACTGTTGGATTCTTTTTCATTATTTTTTTTGCATCAGTCTCATTTCTTTCCTTAATTTTTCCTCTACCTCCCTTACATGATTTAAAAAAAATTTTTTTCAATGCTTACATTACCTGAAACCAATTCCTATTTTTCTTTGAAGCTTTGGATGTAGCAGTTTTGACTTTGTTATCTTTTGATCTTCCCTGTCACTGTAGTAACTTCTATAGTCAGTATCTTTTTCTCTGATTACTCTTTTTTCTAGTCTATTTCTTGACTTTTAACCCTATGCTAAAGTGGGGCTATGTTTCCAGAGTGGAGACAGCACTGCCCCAGACTTCAGGGTTTTTTTGCAGCTGTTTTCAGAGATAATTCTAGGGACCTATAAGTTTTTGGTTCTTTTAAGGTGGCATGATTTATCAAGAAGTGTGTTTATTACTGTCTTGGGCTATACTCTGGTCTGTGAGTTACCACAAGCACTCTTTCTTGCCCTGGAATTGTGACAAGGGTCCCAGCTCCCCTGCTGCTACAAGCTCTGGTTTGCTAGTGCAAACTATTTGCTATTTACCCTGGCTCTTAGACCCAGGACTATGCCCCAGATCCAAGTATGGTCAAAGCAACAGAATCCTGTTCCCAGTGCCAAGAAAGGGACCCTTGTAATCTTCTTCTTGCCAGTTGCCTGACGCCCCTACTGTTTATGAGTGGAGAGGTCCAGAAACTCTCATTGCTGCCACTGATTCAGTTGCTCCTAAGACCTACTGCTAATTTGCTGAGGCACGCCTGCACTGGACTGTGCTCCATTCTCACTCCAGTGCAACTGACCTCTCCTGCCCACCTTCTAAGTTGCCTTAGTCTGGAAAATTGTTTCACCCTATCATTTTGTGGGTTCCACTGCTCCAGAATATATTTTGAGGCATTATTTAAAGTTTTTAGAAGGATTTTGGGGGAAGCTCTGAGAAGTCCCTGCCTTTTCTCCACCATCTTGACTCCCTTCCTCCCTAGAAAGAACTTTTTTTTTTTAAAGCAATCGGGGTTAAGTAACTTGCTCAAGGTTACACAGCCAGTTATTCTTTCTGGGTATGGTGCTGAGTATCTGAGCCTGGATTTGATCCAGATCATCCCGACACTGGAGCCGGTGCTCTTGCTGAGCCACCTAGCCACCCCTAGCCTAGAAAGAACTTTTGAGGATACTTTGTGTTGCTACTTTCCTCACCACTACAGGAGCATTTAACAGTTTCAATTGATGATTGATTAATAGACCTCACGATCAATACCCCAAAAGACATAGAATCAAAGAATGCTATTTCTGGAAGACTCTTTTTGCTTTTTTTTTTTGGAGGGGGGAGGTAGAACAATTGGTATTAAGTGACTTGCCCAAAGTCACACAGCTACTAAGTGTTAAGTGTCTGAGGCCAGATTTGAACTCAGGTCCTCCTGACTCCAGGGCTGGTGCTCTATTTACTGTACCATCTAGCCACCCTGACCAATGATTCTTAAATGATCATTCCTTGATCTGTTTTCTGGTTCAATTGCTTTTGCATCTTACATCTTACATTCTTTCTCTTTTTTTAGTCTTTTGACTTAAAAATTATTTCTTGCTGTTTTATGGAATCCCTTCTATTTCAACTATTCTAATTTTCAGGGAGTTTCTTGCATGGGTAAGGTTTTATACCATTTGTACCCAACTATTCCTTCTCTTTCTAATTCTTTATTTCATTGCTGCTATTTCTTTTACCATTTTTTCCTGTTAGCACTAACATTTAATTTTAAAATCATATTTAACTCTGTTAAAAAAAATAACATTTACTTCACCTTTTCCAGGAATTCTAATTGAAGTGGTATCCAAGCTATTGGACTCCAAAGCTATCTTTGAGGTTTTGCTTATAGAAATTTTGGAATTATTCTCTCCTTCTGAATTTGGGTCTTGAGTATCTCTGATCCCATAAGTGCCCTTTGTAGAGGGGTTCCTTTTTTGTTTGCACATCCTTTTTTTTATTTTGGGCTTTATTTTAAGGCAGGATTCTTCAAACTTCTGTGGAATGTCTGTGCTAAGCTTGTGTCTTCTTGGGTCTTGTTGCTTTATTCTTAGGGTATTGAATATTGTATTGTTCCAGGATCTCAGAGACAGGTGAGTCTGGGGAACTACAAGCTTTGATGTACTCCAAAATAGTCTGAAAAATAAAGCAAAGTTGTAAGCCACTGCCCTCCTGGTCTGATCTCAGGATATTCCTAACCTAGGTTGGGGTTTGAGCAGCACACCTCCGGGTTTTCTCTTATTCTGAATTCCAGTAGTGGATGAAAGATTCAGCCACTCTCAGCTAGCTGGAAATCTGTACAGGTTCAGAGTAAAAGAATTTTAGGCTCCCTGTTTGGTCTGATCCTCTTGCCTTCCTCTTCAGGCTTCAAACCAGGCTGGGAGCTGGAACTGAGAACTCACTATAGTCCTTGGGTCAGAGTCAGATTGTTCCTGAACTTATTTTTTGATCACTATACAAATTATGCCTCATGATACCTCCTTACCCTTGCAACCTACAGTTGCAAGTATTCTCCTTAGTCTATCCTCAGTCTATGTCTGACATGGAACTGGGTAATGAGCAAAGGAGCTTGCAGATTAAGACCTGTTGCTATATCCTGTGCATGTTTGAAGTTCTTTTTGGTGGACAGAGAGCTAGGCCTTCAGTCAGAAAGACCTTAGTTCAAATATAGTCTCAGACACTTAATAGCTGTTTGACACTGGACAAGTCCTCTAATCTTCCTGACTCCAGGCTTAGTCCTGAATCCACTGTTCCACCTAGCTAGCCCCAAAACAGAATATTACATAAATATAATGTTAAGTTATAGTTTTCTAAGTCAGTATGTGACAATAGGGATATGTTTTCATTTGAGTTTGTATCCACTGCTAATTTATATAGAGTGTGAATATCATATCAGTATGGGTCATTTTTTTAATAAGCATTTGCTGGAAAAAAAATAAATGACTAGTAGGTCAAGTCAGAGTGTTCAAACTAATCAGTGGGTACTTACTGAATTTCTTTTCTATGTTCAGTACTATGTGAAGGACAATGTCGAATACACTAGAAGAAGAAAAGCACTTTTTGTTCTCAAGGGATTTACCTTCCATTTGGGGACATGGGACTATTTCCCTTAGAGAATAGTCAGAATGCTGAAGGATGTTGATATAATGTCATATGAATGTTATCTGAAGGAACTGCTAAAACTTAGTATCAAAAAGAGATTTAGGAGTGACAATAACTACCTCATGCTAGTTGAAGGATTTTCTTATGGAAGAGGAATTAAATTTGTTCTGATTGGCCCAAGAGAACAGAGCTAGAAACAATTGGTGGCAGATGTAGAGAAGATTTAGGATTGATGGAAGGAAAACCTCCCTAATAATTAGAGCCATTCAAAAGTGGGATGGAATATCTCCTGTGAGCTGCTTTTTTTTTTCCTTTTGGTGAGGCAATCAGGGTTAATTGACTTGCCTAGGTATGAGACTATATTGGAACTCAGGTCTTCCTGGCTCCACAACCAAGCTACTTCTTACTGAAGGTCTTCAAGAAAAGTCTGGATGGCCATTTATGGGGTATGTTATATAGGGAAGTCCTGGTCAGGTATGAGTTTGACTAGCTGGACTTTGAATGGCCTTCCAGATCTTGGATTCTCCAATTTGAACACTGAAAAAAAAGTATAATGTATTGATGATAATGGTGGGGATTATAGATTTGTAGAGTGTCAGCCCTAGGTGGATTCTTAGAGATCTTTTGACCCAACTCCCCCCCCCCCATTTAATAAAGGAACTGGATCCCAAAGGGATGAATTGATTCACCCATCATTGCATAATTGACAAAACTAGAGTTATTTCTCCTGACTTCTTAAAGCACTGTCCTTTCTACTCTACCATGAAGTATAAGAGGCCCAAGGCCAGTAGGAAAAGACTGAGAAGAATAAGGTAAGCACTCTGTGATGAGTTTCTTGACTCATTTAGTAAACTCTCTACTCTTCCGGAAGCATCTTGGTTCCACAATGGATAGGCCACTGGACCTGGTAGTCAGGAATACTTGGGTTCAAACCTGACCTTAAACACTTACTAGCTGTGTCACCCTGGGCAAGTTACTTAATCATGATTTGCCTCAGTTTCCTAACCTGTAAAATAAGGATAATAATAACAACTACATCTTTGCGTTGATATGAGAATCAAATGGGTTAATATTTGTAAAGTACTTTGCAAACCTTAAAGTGCTATGTAAATACTAGCTATAAACATTATTATTTATTTAGGTCCTACTGAGTATAGAGCCCTGGGGTAGGTTTAAAGTCGAGAAAACACGTAGGATTCTAGCTTATAGGCTAGTAGAGATAAAATACAACATGGTTAGCTATAAAGCTTTATGATAAACAATTAAGCAAACTGTTATGTAATATTAGAGGTAGTATAATTGTTACTGACAGAGTTTGGTGGAATAGAGATAGATAAGGCTTCCTGGAGAAGCTGCCAGTTGAACTGACCTTTAAAAGATGGGTAAGAACTCCAGAGGAGAATGGGAGAATAAAGGGCATTACAGATATAAGGAACCACCAGAGTAAAGGTATGGATCTGATATGTCCAAGGATGTATACTAATGGCTGGGGGAAGAGCAATTATTTTTGGTTGGAGTAGGGAGTGGATGGAGAGGTTGTAATATGAGACAAGTCTAGAAAAGTTGAATGACTTTGGCTTGTAGCAGTCCTTCGATGCCAAATTAAGGAGTCTGAAATGTGCTTGAGAGGGCACCAGGGAACTACTAAAGATTTCTGAGTAGTGAAGTGACATGATCATGAATATGTGCAAGAAATATTATTATTACAATAGTATGAAGGACACTACAAAGGAGAGAGGAGGTAGAGGAGGGAAGTAGTCTAGACAGTAGTTCAGATAGGGAGTAATGGCTGGTCCAAAAATTATGACAATGTGAACAGGGGTGGGGCAAGTTCTGTAGCTTACTGAATGTGAGAAGAGAGGAAAAGATTAGGGAAGCAGGCAAGAGTCAAAGCTAGGTCAAGATTTTTGATGTGGCAAATGGAGCAAAGGGTGGCACTACACAAAGGAATATTAAAGCCTTCACAGAGAGCAGTTCAACCGCAGGATGAAGAATAAATAAAAAGAGGCCAAGAAGAGGAAAAAGGTATAAGAAACAATAAAAACTGGCTCTAAATATCTCTTACGTGTATGTGCGTGTGTGTATTTCAATTATAAAAGGTAGCCTTATGAAAATCTTTCTTCCTTTCATGAGATCATAGTGAGTGTGAAATTGACAAGTTGCCTTTGTGTTGTTTAGAAGTTTCATTTTTGTTTTATATCCAAGCCTTACTTTATGTTCTTTGAATGAACTTTTCTCTGACTTGATTGTAAATTAACCATTCGATAGAGAGACAATGTGGCATGAGTCTGTCACGTCAGGCAACTGGGCTAAGTGCTGGGGGGGATTCAAAGTAGAAAAGAAAATAGTATCTACCCTCAAAGACCTTATATTTTAATGATGAAGGAGGGAACAGCAATATAATAGATACATGAAACAAAATCTTAATGCAAGATAATCTCACTAGAAGCAGAGGGCAGGGGGCAAGAAAGACCTTCTGCCTAAGAATGCCAAGAGGCAGGTGTTGAGGAGAACCTGCATGTCATGAATGTGGGAAAACCAGTGCAAAGCAATAGAAAAGGGAGATAAAGTGTCATACATGAGGCAGTTAGAAGGCCAGCCTGGCTAAACTATGAAGTATTTGAAGGGGAAGAATATATAAGAAGGCTGGAAAAGTAGAATGGGACCAGGCTGTGAAGAGCTTTAATGCCATGTGGAGGTACTTGTATTTGATCTTAGTGGTAAGAGGGAATCAGTGGAGTTTATTGGGAAGTGGCTTTACACGGTCAGACTTGTGCTTTAGTAAAAATCTTTTGGCATTTGTGTTGAAAGATGAATTGGAGGTAATGAATTGAGGTAGAATAATCAATTGGGAGACTACTAGAATCCAGATGAGGGATGCTAAGAGCCTGAACTAGGATATAGGAGATAGAATACTAGGCCTGGAGTCAGGAAGACCTTCTTTCACAAGCACTTCTGATACTTAATAGCTGTGTGACACTGGGCAAGGCACTGAACTTTTATTATGAATCTAGCACCTTGATAGCCCTTATCTATTAACTCATAAATAAGCTGTTTCTGCACTGATGGAGGGAATTCCCGAGATTGGTGAAAGCATATCATAAGCACAGGATATTATTTTTTTTTCTTATGTTAGGAAAGCAACCTTAGCATATTTATCACATGGCTATGCTTCCAGAATTTGACCTAAGGAGAACAAAATACATCCAAAAAATGTCATTCTTGAATGGAATGCCTTATGACTTGAATTTCCTTCCATGAGAATCAGTCTTTTGGTCTAAGACCTAGTTTTCTGAAACACTTTTTAAGATGCACAAATGCACCAATCAGCATAGTGAGATGCTAGATGGGCATATTTCGAAAATAGAACAGGGAAGGTTAATTACAAAAGACACAGACTATAGGGTCTGTCGAGTGTTCCAGTAATGAAGGGGTGAAGTGAAGGAGTAATGGTGTTACTACCCTCTATAGGCATAAGCCCATTCAGTGCCTGGGGGAAGAGACATGTAAAGAGGCAGGAGGATCATGGGACAGAGAGGAAATCCAATTTTACCTTTAAACAACCTTTTGGAAAGCCAATTCTGTGGGTTATCATTCTAACAAGGACTTTGTGTCCTTTCCTGTCTGTTTCTTTCAACCCCACTAGGACATACAGTTATGCAGTCCAGCACCTTTGGTAGTATTCTCTCCAGAGATAGGAAGGAGAGCATCAATTCAGATTTCCTCAAACTGTTTGTCTAGCAGCATGTCCTACCAGGGCTCCTTTTGCTGTTCTGCCATATAACAAGACATGTATTTGCTTCAAAGGAACAATTATTTCATTGTATCCTTGAGACTTCTCATTCTTTGTTCTTTCATTGTTGCTTCTCCCTGTGCCCTTACCCTCTCCAGTTATTGAAGGACTACTTCCTGTAGTCTCAGACATGTTCTTTATCTCTGGATATCTGCATTTTGAGGTTGCTTACACACTCCCAGGTTCAAAGACTCTTGAACTAGAAGGAACTATAGTGATCATTGTTATGTCCTGGGGTGTTTTTTGTTTATCATTTTTTTTGTCATTTCCCTTAGTTTCATTTTGTGGTGTCTGCTTTGGCATTGATCTAAGACTGTGGTATAGAAGAAGAAATATTGAATTTGGAGTCTGAGAAGAGAGGTTTGAATCCTAGCTCTGCTATTCCCTACCTGTATGACCCTGGGCAAGTCATTTTACCTCTCAAAGTCTCACTTTTCCTTACCTGACAAAATGGACAATTTAGATTAGATGATCTCTAAGGTCCCTTCCAGATATAAATCAATGCTCCTTTCATCTCTAACTTCTTACCAGCTTCTGCCTAAACAATAGTTTCTCTGTCAAGGCCCCTGAGTTCACTCACTCAATTGTTAAATTGATCTCTGGGTCTAATCATGTAACACCCCTATTCAATAAACTCAAGTGGCTTAGTATCCCTACAGGGTCAAATGTAAAATCTTCTGTTTAGCATTCAGTCCTTCATACCCTATCCCCTTCCTAGCTCCATACACCTAAGCCCTCGTTTCCATGTACTCTACAATCCATTCATACTGGCTCCTTACTGTTCCTCACACATTGATACCCCACTGGACAACTCTATGCATTTTCACTGGCTATGCTCCCCATTTCTTTTCTTTTCTTTTTTTTTTTTTAAAGCAATCGGGGTTAAGTAACTTGCTCAAGGTTACATGGTTATATTTCTGGGTGCTAAGTATCAGAGCCCAGATTTGATCCCTAGGTCATCCCAACACTGGGGCTGGTGCTCTTACTCACTGTGACACTTGGCTGCCCCTAAGCAATTGGGGTTAAGTAATTTGCTCATGGTTACACGGACAGTTATTTCTGGGTGTGGTGCTAAGTATCAGAGCCCAGATTCAATCCCTAGGTCATCCTGACACTGGGGCCAGTGCTCTTACTCGCTGTGCTACCTGGCCACCCCTGTGCTCCCCATTTCTGCCCCCTTGCTTTTATCAAGTCCCACCTAAAATTCCTCCAGTCCCCTTTAATGCTAATACCTTCCCTCCAAGTTTATTTCTAGTTTTATCTTGTCTGTATCTTATTTGGATACCATTGTTTTCGTGTTGTCTCCCCCCATTAGACTGAGTTTTTTTGAGAAGGACTATTTTTTTTAACCTATCTTTATATCCAACCTATCTTTATATCCTCAATGCTTAGTACATCCTCAATATCCTGGAACATACTTAGTTCTTAATATATGCCTGTTGATTGACTACAGCTTCCAAGGAGCATAACTAGACACCTCATAGAATCATAGGATGTTGGATATGGAAAGGATCTTAGAGACCACAGAGTCTAATCCCTCCTTTTTACAGAAGAAATAATGGAGTCCCAAAGAAGAGAAATGCCTGAGACTAGATGGACTCTAAGAGGCAGGTCAAGATTTTACAGTGGTGTGATTTGACTCTATCCCCAAGATGCTTTCCAGCACACTGAACAACTTCTCTTCTCCTGCTTCCACTAATCTCCTCTAGTCTTCTCCCTACTCCAGAATAATCCTCCTAAAAACTTACCTGAGAATGCATTAAAGAAAATAATAACCTGATTTTTACACTTGGCTGACAGTTTCTCTCTTTTGAATACAACTTCAAAAGTTTCAAAGTATTCCCTTCCCTCTGGTACTCGATTCCTTCCCTGAACAAGTGGGTTGGAAGAATTTGTTGTTGTCAGCACTCCACTGAGGCTTGTGGGGGATACAAAGAGTACAAAAAGTGACCCCTGAACTTCAGAGCTCGTATGCTATCTAAAGTCTCCCCTCTCCCAATATCTATTGAATTCTGCCAATTTTTCCAAGCTCTATTCAAATGCCACTTCTTCTATGACCCTTTCCTGGTTTTCTTCAGAGAGGCGGTTGGGTGAAATAGTGGATAGAGTACTGGATTAGGAATCAATAAGCACCATGGAGGAGCTCAAGACGGATTTTGAAAATCAAGTAAGAGAAGTGGAGGAAAAATTGGAAAGAGAAATGAGAATGATAAAAAAAAATCATGAAGAGCAAGTCAACAGCCTATTAAAGGAGACCCAAAAATACTGAAGAAAATAACACTTTAAAAAATAGGCTAACTCAAATGGCAAAAGAGGTCCAAAAAGCCAATGAAGAGAAGAATTCCTTAAAAGTCAAATTGGCCAGATGGAAAAGGAATTTCAAAAACTCACTCAAGAGAATAATTCCTTCAAAATTAGACTGGAGCAAATGGAAACTAATGACTTTATGAGAAATCAAGATAATGTAAAACAGATCCAAACAAATGAAAAAAAAAATAGAAGGCAATGTGAAATATCTCATTGGAAAAACCACTAACCTGGAAAATAGATCCAGGAGAGATAATTTTAAAATTATTGGACTACCTGGACCTGGAGTCAGGAAGATATTAGCTATGGCAATAGCTAATATGGGCAAGTCATTTGACCCCTATTTACCTCAGTTTCTCTTCTGTAAAAAATGGAGAAACACTGGGAAAAAATAGCAAATGACTTGAGTGTCTTTAAAAATCTTTAAGACTTCATGAAACTGGACACACAACCAACTGACTGAACATCAGTAATGAACAAGATTATCGATTTATTGTTAGTATCAACTTTTCCTTCTTAGTTCTGACATAGCACTTTGGTAATACCTGCTTGATACACTTATATAATCTCATACACTACCTTTTTATGCACTTTAGTGTCATGAGGAAAACCATCCTTTATCCCCTATTTTATCTAAACTCCATATCTTTACCTATATGTAACTGAGGACTGGGCTGGGTACTTTTTATTAATGCTTTAAAACTTGTAGCAGCAATGCTACTTGTAGCTGCTATGGGGGTATAAGTCCAACAATACCAGCACATAGAATGGCTGCTAGCACAGGTGCTAGCATATTATTATTATTATTAGGTTTTTAATCATAATTATTATGAGGTTTTCAAAGCTGGCTACCCAGAGTCTCATCTGGCTATATCACTTTAACACTCTTCCCATTAGTAAACCCTGAAGTAAAATGCTAACTTCGGAGAACACATGCATTTCTTCAGGGTCAGAGGGCATCACAACCCTCATGTCTTATTGCCTAATTATAAAGTAACAAAAGCTGTGGGCTTTCCTGAAAAACAAGCCTCCCCTAATCAAGCTTCTCTTGTTGGGTTCCACATGAGGCCTATCAATGGGCAAGGAAGATCTTCAACTCTCATTAACATTACAGACTACAGAAGTTAAATATTATCTTTGAAATAAGTAAAATATAATAAAAGTTGATGTATAATCAGTGGTACAATGATGTCCTGCTACAATCCACAGAGATAGTATGGTGGATTGGATACAGGTTACTGGACATAGAAGCATGCAGTCAAAAGCCTACCACTGAGCCTTCCTAATTCTGTGACCCAGGGCAAATGCCTTAACTTCTCTGAGATGAAGTTTGCTCACCTGTAATATGGGTATAATATTACCTTGAATACCTTTCTCACAGTGCTGTTTTGAGTCTTAAAAAAATACATAATGCATATAATGTTTGTTGCAAACCTTAAAGCATTACATATATATGAATAGCTATGGTATCCATTGGAAAAGTTGAATGATGGGCAAAATGACAGTCTGGGATTGGTAAATGAAAGCTTACTGACAGAAAAATGGCAGAATTCAGATCTCTTAGGAGTATATTAGTAAAACACTGGACCTGGATTCAGGGTTCCTGGTTTTAACCTCAGGCTATAGGTCTTACTTGTTTTCTGTGTGAACTTAGATATATAATTTTCTAGGTTAGAGATTTATTTCACATCATTTTTTTGTCACTATGCCCTATTTTCTTTTTTTTTAACTTAGTGTTCTATCCATCTCTTGCCACCATGTCTTTGCATGAGCTGTTCAGTGTGCTTTGAATGCCCTACCTCCTCACCTCAACATCTTAAAATCCCTAACTTCCTTAAGGTCTTAGATCAGATGCCCCTTCCTCTGTGAAGTCTTTCCTGATCTCCTTCCTTGTTAGTGTACTACCCCCCTCGAATTATTTTCCATTTCTATGTATTAATGTTATATCCCCACACCCCAGTCCCTAGCAGGACAGCTCTTTAAAGTAGTTTCTTTTTGCATTTGTATATACATCACCTAGTACATTGCCTTCTTTCCATATTGCAGATGCTTACTAAATGTTTGTTGTCCTGAATAGACTTAAGAGGACAAATGCCTGATAAATTGCTGGCAGAAGTGTTTCTTCCTATGGGAGGTGTATTTCCCTTAGGTTACATCATGATCATCTTGCTTGAGAAAGATAGTGTTTCTTAGCACCCAGAAGTACTTAAAGATAGACTGGTAGAAACATTGGAATATAGAATTAATAGACCTCCCTCTTTTCTAACTTGATTGCTTTGCCAGTCCTCAAAGCAGAGGAGGAAGGCATCTAATACTTTAGCAGAAAGCTATCCCCTTTGTTTTGACAAAAAGAAAAAAAAATTAAGGGGGGGGGGAAGCGGGAGGGAGAGACCTTCATACTTTCAAGAGGGCTGCAGATGCTTTTCATAGCAAGCACATTGAATTATGAATCCAGAATGTGGCTCCTGCTGGAAAGCAATGTAGACAGACAGGCAGACACATAGATAGAGAACAAAATTCATTAACTGTTCATAAAGCGCCAGGTCATTATGAGTAGAGATTGTTTCATCCTCTCTAGGTGGTACAGTAAATAGAACATCTGACCTGGAGTCAGGAAAAACTTGAGTTCAAATCAAGCCTGAGGCACTTGCTAGCTGTATGACCCTAAGCAAGCCACTTAAGTTCTGTTTGTCTCAGTTCCCTCATCTAGAAAATGAGGATAAGCACCTCTCTTTCAGGGTTGTAGTGAGAATGGAAGGAGATAATGATTGTAAAGCACTTTGCAGTGTCTGGTACATTTTAAGGGCTATATAAAAGTTATTATTATATTCACTGTGCCATGCTGCCTCCATATAATGGCAAAACCACACCTACACACACATACATACACATGCATACACAGACACACACATACACACATTTGCAAACAGACACAAATATACACATTCATACACACAGCTACACATACATACATACATACACACACACACATACTCACACACACACACCCTATGATATTTGGGAGCAGTCAATTTACAAACCCGTCACATGTGTCCCAGTCATGCCTTCTCCACTTGGACTCCTTCTACTGCCCCCTTACCTGAAACTAAGACTCTGCCCCAAGTCAATCTATTCTCTAATGAAGTGGGGGGAGGGAGGATGGCCTGAGGAAAAATCTTAGGCTACTAAATTTGTGTTCACTCTCCATTTGTTTCTGCTACCACCTTCAACAGGGCCCTTCCAGTTTGTACCAAGTACTCAGCAGCCTATTGCTACTAAAAGCTGAGAAGTCATATATCAGTCATTCACTCCTTGATAATCACCTCAGTCTCAGAATCACAGAAAATGACAACCACAATGAATCTTCACGATCATGTCATGGCTCTATGGCTTCATAATTGTGTATTCTTAAGCAAGCAGTTTCACTCATCTAAGCCTCAGTTTCCTCATTTGTCAGATGTGATAGGACTTAATCCCTGAAGTTTAGGAAGTCTGGGGAAGGGCACCTAATTCTATGAACTTTTGAAATTCACACAAATAGAGTGGAAGAAGCACTAGGAATCAAGAACTCAAAATCTAGTATCAACTTTGGTGTGAAATACCTTGTGATCTTGGACAAGCCATGTGATTTCCTGCTTTCTCACCTTTAGAATAGAAAGCACTGGATTTGGAATCAAAAGACATGGATTCAGTGTTTATTACATGGGTGACCCTGAGCAAGTACTTTGACCTCTCTGTGCCTCAGTTTCCTAATCTGTAAAATGAAAGGCTTAAACTAGATGACTCTAAGGTCTCATCCAGAGCTAAAAACATGATCCTATGAATAATACTAAACCTGATTTTAGACTGTAATCATTCAGTCAGTCAGTTAAAAAAAATTGTATTGAACCCTGCCAATGTACTCAGCATAGTGGCAGAATACAAAGAAGTAAATGGTGAGGGCTCAGCTCTCCAGGGGTTTACAATCTAGTTGTGTAGATAAGACACCCACACAGGGAAATATAATTAGCTGTACAAAGCTGCATGTGATAAGTACCAAATGAGTGGTATAGACAATAAATGCTAAAACAGAGAAGACTCAAGGGTGACATGATAGTTGTCTTCAAGTATCTGAAAGGCTGCCATGTGTAAAAAGCAATAGACTAGTTCTGCTTTGGCCCAGAGGGCAGAACCAGGAGCATTAGGTAGAAATTGCAGAGATGCAGATTTTTACTCAATGTATGGAAAAGCTTCCTAAAGATGAGAGTTGTCCCAAAATGGAATGGGCTGCCTCAGTAGATAGAATGGTAGATACCATGTTTCCCCGATAATAAGACACTGTCTTATTAATTTTTTTGGACAGAAAAACACCAGAGGGCTTATTTTCAGGGAAGGGCTTATTTTAATGAACATTGACAGCAATTTTAATACACAGGTAAATGTGAACAAAAAAATGTACCTTTATTCAATAATGAATTCAATTAAAGAACAGGATGACTCACTCACTGCTGCAGCTCTGATTGGATGCAGCTCGAAGCGCAGCATGCGTTTCACCCGGGGTGGGGGGGACAGTGCATACAGAGGGTACCGTAATGTAGCGTGTAGCGCAGGGGATCACCTTCACTACAGTAGCAATCTCAATAGGGCTTATTTTCGGGGGAGGGCTTATTTTAGAGGAATCTTACACAGTAAGGGGAGGGCTTATTTTCGGGATAGGTCTTATTATCGGGGAAACACAGTATATCGAGCACTTATTGAGTAATTGCTATGTGCTAAGAAGTGTGTTAAGCCCAGGTGATGACTTCCTTTCTATTAGGATGCCATATAATGGGGGAGTGGAAAGTGGGGAAGGGGGAAGAGGCCCATGCAGATCTGGGTCTCTAGAAGGTAAAGCAGAAACTGGCTTCTTAGAGCAAAGGGTCTCAGGGGTGGAGTCCAAACTGCTAGTGGGAAGGAAGGGAAGGTGATAGTCCAGATAGAGACTGGAAGGCATGGAATAGTCAAGGAAGCAAACAGTTATACAAATCAGGAGTTCCCCATTAGTAGACATCTTCAATCAGAGATTGAATCAACATGTATCAAAGGTGGTATTGGGTGGTTTCCTATTCACATATAGGTTGAACTAGGTTGTCTCTGAGATTCCTTCCAACTCTGAGATTTTATGAGACTAATTTCAGAGGAGGGAGAGAACACTATAAAACAAGATGGCACCAAAGGTTTTAGGGAATAGGTGTGGCTTCAAGGAGGCCTTGATTGAGGGGTTAAGGGTGTTATCATAGGAATGACACTGTGCAAAAATAATCTTATTTTCTCTTCTAATCTAGTGCTCTTACTTATACATAAAGAAACTAAGATCTAGAAACTCTTTCCAAGTGCAACCTTCCTCTAAACCTCACTATTTCTGGTGAGAGAACCACTATCCTTCCAGTTACTCCAGTTCAGAACCTTGAAGTTATCTTTGTCTGGTCCTTTTTTCTTTACCCCATCATATACAATAATTTGCCAGTTCTTGTTCATTCTGCTTGCTCAACATCTTTTGAAACTATTCCTTTCTTTTCAGTCATGCAACTGCTATTGTTGTTCATGTTTTCATTATCTCTAGATCCTTTAGCCTACTTTACCCCCAACCCTAATGAATCACTCTTTCCCATCCTCCTCAACCCTACCACTCACTATGCCATTTCAACTCTTCTTCTCTCTCCCTTGTGGCCTCTGGGATTCCTGTTTTATAAGTAACAAACATTCCTTCATTTTTTACCTTTTTCTCTTATACACTTTCCATTTTCTGAATCTCATTGAAACCTAGTTTCCTCTAGATGATCCTGCCTTCCTGACCATCCCCTAATGAAATAATATATAAATATATAAAACACTTTGCAAACTTTATTGTGCTACATGTCAGTGTTATGTTAATTTATTCCGAATATATTTTGTATATCTTTACATACTACCTCCTTTTGTTGTGCTATCTTTGAACCCTCACTTTTCCCCATTCCACATAGCTTGCTGCTTAATCTTGTTGGCTCTACCTTCAAAACATCAGTAGCATCTGATGCCTGCTGCCACCTTCATTCAGTCCCTCAACTCTCACTTAAATTATTGTAACACTCTCCTAATTGGTATTCCTACTTCAAGTATCTCCACACTCCAATCCATTATACATATCCCTACCAAAATGATTTCCCTTGAGCATACATCAAACCATGATACTTCCTTTCTCAATAAATTCTGGTGAGTCCTTATTTCCTCTAGGATAAAATATAAATTTTTCTGTTTCAATTTTAAAGTCCTTCATAACTTTGCCCCATCTGATCTATCTAAACTCATTGGCTATCTCTCTCCCTCCTTCCTGTACTCTTCAGTTCAACCAAACTGAACTGCTCAATTTCTCACACACAATGACATCTCTTTCCGCTGTGCCCTTGCAATGGCAGTGCCCCATTCCTGGAAAGTACAGCCTCTTCACCTCTGCTCCACAGAATCTCTCCCTTCCCTTCAGGAAAAACCTCAAGCACACCTTTCTACATAGAACCTCTTCTAACCTTGCCTCCAGTTACGATTGCTCCTACTCTCAAACCAACTGGTATTTAAATATTTTTAATTTCATTGAATTTATTATCTAGATGTAAATAGCCTATTGTTTCTTTTTATTTATTGTGTGCAGACATATATATATATATATGTATATTCATAAGAAAATTCCTCTCTTTATGGGTATATATAGAGTTACAGGTTTATGTGCACACACATATATGTATATGACTTGTATGTATATACGTATACATATACATTATATGCACATATATGTGTTCACTCCATTAAAATTTGAACTCCTTGACAATGGAAATTATTTCATTTTTCCTCCTTGTAGCCTCGATGCTTAGCACATATTTAATAAATATTGCTGGCTATAATGATCAATTGATCAACACATTTATTAGTTGTCTGATTTATGGAAGGGACTGTCCTAGATTTTACGGATACAAATGCAGAATGAAAAGAGGTTAGAAACAAGAATAATAGCCAGCTCAGAGGTTAGGATGTCAAAATACAACAGTCCTAGCTAAAATAAAGTAATTGGGCCTTTGAAAGAGATAGTTCATATGTTTTAAAGTCTAAAGGAACATTAGAAATAATCTGGTCCAAATTCTGTATTTTGCAGAGGAAGAAACTAAGGCCCAAAGAGATGAAATGATTTGGCTAAAGTCACAAAGGTAGTAAGCAGTATGTCAAGGAGTCTATCCCATGTCTGCTGACTCTAAATTCAGTGGTTGTTACTCCATCACACTGCCATGAGATCTCCAATTTATTTGCCCTTTCTACCATTTTTCTCCATTCCTTGCCTTTTTTCAGCATCCAGTATTTTCCTCATTTTCACCTCTCAAAATCTGAACTTGAGAAGGGATGAAAATTCCTTTATCATCAGGTTTAAATGAAGGCTGACTTAAAAGTGTAAGTCCTCCCCCATAGTTCTTCCTCTCAAGGGATTTGCAATTTAATAGAGATCAAGTCCTTTAGTTAAAGTGGAATTTGAAGCATCAACTTGTAGAACTCTCTCTGTCTCTCTCAAGAGAGATCTAGAGAGAGAGACAGAGACAGAGAGAGTGCGTAAAGAACCATGAATTGTTAGCATCCTAGGGAACAGACCCTGTCCTCAAAGAGTTAATATTCTACTAGGGAAGACAATATGTATCTATTACTATGTATAAAATATATTTAAAATAAATACAAGATAATTTTGGGGGGAGGGGAGGTGGATGATGAACTTTCTGTGCTCTAGAGAAACTGGCCTGATTTCTGTTCCCTGAACTTGACATTCAATCTTCTATCTTCCTCTGCCTCAGTATTAGCTTGCTTCTAGACTGAGGTCAGGTGCCTCCTCCTACACATACCCTTTTCTGATTTCCCCAGTTTTTCCTTCCTCCTCCTTCCTTAGTTTTTCATGTGCAATTAGTCATTTACACGTTATCTCCCCTAGTAGAAAGTTGTTACTGAAAGCTGGTACTGTTTTCTGTTTTGTTTTGTTTTCCCCTCTGTATTCTACTGCCTTGAGCATAGCAGGCCCATAATATTTGTTGATTTGCACCCTTACATTTTAAAATGAGGAAACTGAGCTTCAGAGTTTTTCATGACTTTTTCAGTGTCTTAATGTAATAATGAGCAGAGATAGGATTCAAATCCAAGGCCTCTGATTCCAGATCCCATGCTTTCTCCTTCACAAAGGAACCTCCTTCTGACATGAGTCTTTTGTCTTGAAACCTGCCCTTGTGATGACAGAACCCAGCGGATTGAAATGAACATTTTGAGGAAATGCTTTGTAGGGCACAGCCAGTTTCCACATTAAAATAGAAACACACTAATGCCCATGCCCACATGCACCATTTACTTTCTCCCTCAGTTTAGATATGGCCTCAATTACTCTCGCCCCTAACTTACTCCAGAACTGAAGGGAAGATAAATCATTCTGTTCAGGCCATTCGGCTGCAGGGTCATCTGGGCCCTGGGGAAACCCTGAGATGATCCAGCAGAGGTTATAAAAGTACAATTTTATGCCAACACCCTATTTTCTTCTGTATTTTATTAGCTCTGTGGACCTCACAAGAGAACACAAAGTAAGGGAGGGAGAATAGTCTCCACATAGAGAAGGTCTACACTTATACACAGCATAAGCAAATTAAAGAAAATAAATAGTTCATGTTCCTAGCAATCTGCAGTTTATATAGTACTGCCTTTCTATTTAGTCCATGCAAGAATTCTTAGTGTCCCCATTTTCCAGATAATGAAACAGAGATGCAGAGAGACGGAATTACTTACCAAGGGTCACTCTGTTAGATAATGGCAGTTTTAGGACTTTAACCCTGAATTACAGGCTGTACTCTATTACATATATTATATTCCCTGTCCCTCAAGGAAAGTGGGAAGATTAAGCAGCCATTTACATGATGTGTTGTGGCCAAGAGAGTATCTGTCCCCTCCACTACCTCACCTATAACTTTCCATAGTGTCTGAATTTGCACAACTAGAGATTTGAATTATGAAACCATCTTGGCTTACAATAGCTTCATATTAAACTGCTCATAATCAGAGCCATAGATTAGAGGGTGGCAGTAGGAGCAGAGCTTTTGCAAAGGGTACTGGAAGGGATACAAAGATGGATCCAAGATGGTGGATTGGGACAGTCACCCAACTGAACTTTCCTAATATTCCCTTCAAACAACTCTAAAATACTGCTTCAAATCAAATTTTGAAGTTGCAGAGCCAGAAAGAGCTAGGGGTGAGACATTTTTCTGACCTAAGAAAACTTAAGAGGTCAAGAAGAATTCTATGACACTGGGGGTAGAGGTGTATCCCCAGCCCACACAAACCTTGGTGGCAAGAGGGGCAAAAACATTTCCAGCCACTTCAGGAGCTCTCTGCCCAGAAATTGTAAGGACAAGTGATCAGAAATATTTCATGGGATCCTTTGCTGGAAATGGATATAATTGGTTCTTATTGGCAACTCTGCTACCCATTATCAGGTCTGGGTCACCATTCTGGGTCACCATTCCAGGGTGGAGAGGAATGCTGGTGGTCATTCACAAAGGAGCAAGGGCCCTTGTCACAGTTCTAAAGCAAATTTTAGTGCTAGAACTTTTGGCTGCAGGTGACCAAGGGCCCTTTCTGGGTAAAGTTCAGAGAACAGATGAGGAGAACAGTGACCATAATTCTCCCTGGATCACACCACCTCGAAAGCACCAAAAACATCCAGACCCCCAGAACTAATTCTGAAAATAGCAGCATAAAAAAGTCAGAAGCTTGGAACAGAGCCTTCACACCTCTAGGTGGGCAGAGCCCAAATTTAACATATAGTTCAAAGTCAAGAAGTAGGGTTAAAAATGAACAAATTTAAAAAAAAAAAAGGAATTTGACTAACTACTTTGGTCACAGGGAAGACTATATAAACTCAGAAGAAGACAACAATATGAAAACAGCTACAAACAAGGTGTCACAGAAAAATACTCATTGTATCCAAATCCAACAAGAATTCCTGGAAGAGTTAAGAGTAGTAGAGGAAAATTTGGGGAAAGAAATGACAATGATACAAGAAAATTATGAAAAGAGAACTAACAGCTTGGTAAAAGAGAGGCAACAACAACAACAACAAAATACCAAAGATGACAATACCATAAAAAAAATTGGTCAAATGGTAAAAGAGGGACAAAAACCCATTGAAAGAAGAACTCCTTGAAAAGCTACATTGAGGTGGAGCCAAGATGGCAGAATAGAGAAGCATGCAACCAAGCTCCCCCAAATTCCCCTCCAAACAATTATTAAATAATGCCTCAAATAGAATTCTGGAGTGGCAGAATCAATAAGAATTTGGAGATAACAATTTACCCCAAGACAATTTAGGAGTATTTCAGGAAAGGTCAGTCTCATTGGTGTGGTGGTGGGCCCTGGGTGCACAGGCCTTGCCTTGGATGTGGCAGCATGGGTGACAGGGGCAGCTTCAGGAGCTCTGAGCATATGACATGGTGGGATGAGGTTTGGGAGCAGATTGCAAAGGACCTTTTGCTTGCACTGGGTTCAGGACCTTTTTGCATTGCCTATGTGCAGCTCTAGGTTACAATCTTAGGGTCAAAGTCATGATAGCACTGGTGGTCACAGAGAGCAAGGGCCATGTTTGCTATTCTGGAAGGGAAAAGAGTGCTTGTGGTTGCTCACAAGGGAGTAGGGACCCTATTCTCAATTGCAAGACTGAGGGGAGAACTAGTAATTACAGCTACAGGAGAACAGAGGACCTGGTCACATTTCCAGGGCCAGGAGGAGTACTACCACTGGTGGTTACAGGGGAATAAGGTGTGCTACTAGGTAAAGACCAGAGCACAGGTCAGAAAAGCAGTGATCACACCTCTCCTTAAAGCATCCAACCTTGAAAGCACCAAAACCCTACAGACACCCAGAGTGACATCTTAAAACAACAGCAAGAAAGGCTCAAATCTTGGAACAGTGGTCTCTCCATCCTGGAAGCAGAGCCCAACTTTAACATAAAGTTAAAACTCAAAAAATAGGCTGGGGGGGTGGCCAGGTAGCACAGCGAGTAAGAGCACCGGCTCCAGTGTTGAGAAGACCTGGAGATCGAATCCCGGGCTCAGACACTTAGCACCCACCCAGAAACACCTGGCTGTGTAACCTTGAGCAAGTTACTTAACCCCAATTGCTTAGGGGCGGCCAGGTGGCTCAGCAAGTAAGAGCACTGGCCCCAGTGTCAGGATGACCTGGGTTCAAATCCAGGCTCAGATACTCAGCACCACACCCAGAAATAACTGGCCCTGTAACCTTGAGCAAGTTACTTAACCCCAATTACTTTAAAAAAAAATAGGCTGGAAAAAATGAATAAACAACAACAACAACAAAAAGAACCAGTCCATAGAAAGTTACCATGGTTAAACTTAAAATCCAATTCATTTGCAAATCAAGACATCACCAGACACCCTCCTGATATCATTCATCCTTAAACAAAGAACAACTGTGGTTACAGGGAAGATCAAGACACAAACTCAAAAGAAGACAATGAAGTCAAGACAGCTATATGCAAAGCCTCAAACAAAAATGTGAATTGGTAACAACCCCCCCCCCAAATTCCTGAAAGTGTTCAGAATAGAATATAAAGTCAGATAAAAAGACATAGAGGAAAAGTTTGGAAAAGAAATTAGAAGGATGCAAGAAAATTATGAAAGGAGAGTCAATTGATTTGCAAGAGGCACAAAAAAACCTGAAGAAAATAATACTTGGGAAAACAAAAGAATTGGACAAATGGGAAAAGAGGCTTAAAAATCCACTGAAGAGAAGAATGCCTTAAAATGTAGAATTGGCCAAATAAAAAAAAAAAGGTAAAAAAAAACACTGAGGAAAAAACCTCCTTAAGAAATAGAATTGGCCAAATGGAAAATCATTCCTTAAAAATTATAATTGGGCAAGTGGAAGCTAATGAATTAATGAGACACTAAGAAACAATAAAACAAACTCAAAAGAATGAAAATATAGAAGAAAATGTGAAATATGTCATTGGAAAAGTAACTGACCTGGAAAATAATTTGAAGAGAGATAAGTAAAGAATTATTTCACTATTTAAAAGCCATGACTAAAAAGAAAAAGAAGTTAGACATCATTTAACAAAAATTATGAAGGAAATCTACCCTGATATTTTAGATCTAGAGGGTAAAATAGAAATTATAAGAGCCCACTGATCACTTCCTGAAAGAGATCCCCAAAGAAAAACTCCCAAGAATATTATGGCCAAATTTCAGAGCTCCCAGGTCAAAGAAAAAAGAATTCAAGCAGTCAAGGGGGTAAAAATGCAAATAGTGTAGACCCGTAGTCATGATCATACAAGATTTAGCACTTTCCACATCAAAGGACTAGAGAGCTTGGAATATGATATTCGAGAAGGCAAAGAGCTAGGATTCCAACCAAAAAAAACCTACCCTACAAAAATAAGTATAATCCTTCAGGGAGAAAAATGGATATTTAATGAAATAGAGAATTATTTAAAAGAATTCCTGATGAAAAGACCAGAGCTGAATAAAAAAAAAATCTGACATTTAAACACAAGACTCAAGAGAAATATAAAAAGATAAACAATATAATCATAAGGGAATCAATAAAGTTAAACTGTTTATATTCTTATATGGGAAGATTATGCAGGTAACTCCTAAGAATTTTATCATTATTAGGGCACTTTTAAAAAGTTCACAAAGAGAGAGGCCATGAGTGTGAGTCAATTATATTGGAATGACCTAAAAAAAATAAAGGGATGGGAAAGAGGGTGGCACTGGGAGAAGGGGGTAAAGGTAGAATGGGGAAATTTTTCTCACATAAAGGAGTTTACAAAGAAGAGCTTTTACAATAGAGGAGAAAATGGTGCATGGGATAGTGAGCAATGTTTGAACCTCACTGTCATTGGAATTGGGTAAAAGAGGAAAGAATATAAATACACACTCATGTATAGAAATGTTACTCAATAGGAAAACTGGAGGAGAATGGGGCAAGAGAAAGGAAGGGGGATAATAAAAAGGAGGGCAGGTTAAGGGAGGCAATGGTTAGAAACAAAATAGACTTTTGAGGACAGACAGAACCAGAAGAAAATGGGATGAAGAGAAGTAATTAGTAATCATAACTATGAATGTGAATAGGATGGACTCATCCATAAAACAGAAGCAGATAGCAGAATGGATTAGGAATCAGAATCCAGCAATATGGTTTTTACAAAAGAAACATTGGGAACAAAAAACAGAAAGAAACACAGTTAAAATAAAGGCTGGAGCAGAATCTAATGTGCTTCAGCTAAGCAGAAAAAGGCATGGGTGGCAATTATGATCTTAGACAAAACAAAAGTAAAAATAGACCCAATTAAAAGAGATAATCATGCACAAATTATGATAAAGGGTCTAGAGTAAATGAAACAATAGAAAAATTATAACAAGTTTCTCTGATAAAAACTGGATTTCTCAAATGTATACTAAGTATAGAGTTGAGTCAAATTTATAAAAAAAAATAAAGGTCATTCTCCAATTGATAAATGACCAAAGGATATAAATAGGCAATTTCCAGAAGAAAAAAATAAAATTATCTATAGTCATATAAAAATGCTCTAAAATATTATTGATTAGAGAAATGCAAATTAAAACAACTCTGAGGTACCACCTGTCATAAATGACAAATGTTAGAAGGGATGAGGGAAAAATACTTACACTAATAAACTATTGGTAGTATAGTGAACTGTTCTGGCCATTCTAAAGAACAATTTGGAACTCTGCACAAAGGGCTATAAAATCATGCATACTGCTTGACCCAGTGATACCATTACTAAGTCTATACCCCAAAGAGATCAAAGGAAAAGTAAAAGGACTTATATGTACAAAATATATTAATAGAAATTTTTCTGAGGTGGCAAAGAATTGGAAATTGAAGGGATGTTCTTCAATTAGAGAATAGATGAACAAGTTGTGGCATATAATTGTGATGGAGTATTGCTGTGCTGTAAGAGCTGGTGAGGGCAATGGTTTTAGGGAAAAAAATAAAGTGGTAACAACTACATGAATTGATGAAAAATGAAGTGAAAAGAACATGGAGGATATCTGTGCACAGTAATAGCAATGTTGTAATGATGAAGAACTGTTAAAAACCTGGATACTGTAATTAATATAATGATCCAGGACAATTCCAAAGGATTCATGATGAAAAAAAAAGATGCTATCCACATCCAGAGAGAGAACTGATTAACTCTGAATATAAACTGAAGTATAAGTTTCATACTTTTTTCCTTGCTTTTAAAAAGAGTGGCTAATAAAGAAACATGTTTTGCATGATTTCACATGTATAATTGATATCATATTCCTTGACTTCTCAGTGGGTATGGGAGGGGAAGAATTTAAAACTCAGAATTTCAAAAGAAAAGAATGTTACAAATAAGTAAAATCTAAATTAAAAAATAAAATAATAAGTTGGAGGGGCACCCTTTTACTCTCATGATTCTGTAACATTTTGACTCTGTATCTCTTAGTGTTACATCAGCCTCTTACTTCAGACTCCCCAAACTGACTTCACTCTCATCTCATTCTGTGGTAGAAGGAAATAATCGTCACCATGCCTTGCTCCCTCATTGCAGGGGCACAGACTACATATACTGGTGTGGTGGTTAGTGAGAGGAAGGTGGGCTACCCTTCTTCTATTATGTCTAAATCTTATTACAAGTGATTTGCACAAAACTCATCATTGATATAATAAGGATTAATATTGGTATGTAATGGAAATTGAGTAACTAGGTGGTGTAGTCGATAGATCTGAAGACCTGAGTTCAAACCCTGACTCATCCTCTTACTAGGTCTGTAACCCTGGGCAAGTCACTTAACCTCCATTTGCCTCAGTATCCTCATCTATAAAATAGGGATAATAATAGCGCCTATGTCCCTGGGTTGTTGTGAGGATCAAATGAGATAATAATTATAAAACATGTAGCACAGTGACTAGCACATAATAAATGCTATAAAAATGTTAGCTATTATTATTATTATGAGGTTTTCCTACATTCTAAGTGAACTTTCCTGCCTGGCTAAGTCTACTTCCTCCCAGAATGATTTTAATGTCAACAGTAGCTTTAGAATCTTTTCTCTGAGGACTTCCTCAAGATACTCCAATTTCAACCTCTTATTGTATACCCCATGTGCTCAAATGCCCAGCAAGGACTTCACACCTATTTCATAGTTACATAGTGTAAAAAGAACTGGATTCTGATTTAGATGATGTTATTGATAGCATGTGTGACCTTTAAAAAGTCATTTAACCTTTTGGGGTCTTACTTGTCTCCTTAGTAAACTTAGTTGCCTCCTTAGTATATGATTTTTAAGGTGCCTTCCCACTTTACATCCTATGATCTCAAGAAGTGTCACAATTTAATGTCTTATTAACACTTTGGGGGAGATTGACTGTCCTCTGAAAGCAAGACCCTGAGGGAATGGGCCTTGAGAATGATAGTATATTGCGTGATAGGAAAAAGAGAGATAAGCTAGAAGTTGGAAAGCCAATGAAAGAATTAATCTATTTCTCGATTCTTAGTCAACTAGCCCTGACTGAAACCATGAAGTCACAGGATTTAGAGTTAGGTATAACCTTAAATTCATCTGATAAAACCCTTACATTTTAAAAATTAGGAAATTGAGGTCCAGAGAGGATACCGTGTTTTCCCGATAATAAGACACTGTCTTATTATTTTTTTGGAAAGAAAAACACCAGAGGGCTTATTTTCAGGGGAGGGCTTATGTTGTCCTGCCTCAGCTCTCCTCCGCGGCACTGCTCTCAATGGTGCCAGCAAACAAATCACTGGGGAAGAACAGGATGATGCGCTCACTGCTGCAGCTCTGATTGGATGCAGCTCGGAGCGCGGCGTGCGTTTCACTGCGGGGGGGGGGGGACGGGGCATACAGAGGGTACTGTAATGTAGCGTGTAGTGCAGGGGATCACCTTCACTACAGTAGCAATATCAATAGGGCTTATTTTCGGGGGAGGGCTTATTTTAGAGGAATATTACACGGTAAGGGGAGGGCTTATTTTCGGGATAGGTCTTATTATCGGGGAAACACGGTAAGTGACTGGTTAAGGTAACACATTTTTTAGTGACAGAGGCAGGTCCTCTGACTCTAAATCCAGTGTTCTTTCCACTGTAACACACTGAATCCTTGACTCCTTTCTCCTAAACTATTCTTTCTCACTTTGGATGAGTAATTTAAGTGTGCATAGAGCATGGGGCTGATGTGGACACACTGAGAGACTGTGCCCATTGACCCCTTTCAATTCCATTTAGGGCAAAGGACAATGAGAAGGATCCCCCACAGTGTGTATGCATATAATCCAATGCAAGTGGACAGGTAATGCTAATGTAGACATCATTTAAAGCAGATAGGAAGACCTGAATTCAAAGCCGGTGTTAAACCCTTAATAATTGTATAACTCTTGGCAAGTCACCTAAATTTAATTTGCCTTATAGTTTCTACATCTGTAAAATAGCGATAATAATAGCATATACCTTCTGGGGGCTATAGTGAGGATAAAATGAGTTGATATCTGCAAACTTAAAGTGCTACATAAATGCTAGCCTTATGATCTATACATGAACATGGGTCAAAGTAAATTAAAAAAAATATTACAAATGTAGCAACAAGGAAGGGAAATTAAAGATGAGTTAAAGATTCAGGATGATTCTAAAGCACCTGAAATTCTGAAGTTTTCATTTGAAAGAAAAAATGAAATATCAGAAAAGGAGTAAAATAAAATTATATATTTAGAAAGTAAGATGAAACACAGGAGAATAAAGAATGTATTGATTCTTTTGAGAAGGCAAAGTAGGCCATGTTTTACCTCAATTCTTACCTAGCCTTTAACTACTGAATGGGTGTTGCCTCAGACAAATGAGACCTGGGAAAGATCTTGGCTTAAAAAGGCCAGAGTCTCCCAAGGCATCCAGGGTCATCACCATCATCTAGACCTATACCTTGCCACTGGACTCCTATGACTTTGGAGGAGGGAGTGAGGCTGATGCCTTTGCAGAGCTCTGCCTCCCTCAAATCCAATTCACTTGCAAGTCAAGACATTACCCTCCAGGGCGGCTAGGTGAATAGAGCACCAGTCCTGGAGTCAGGAGGACCTGAGTTCCAATAAGGCCTCAGACACTTGACACTTAACTAGCCCTGTGACCTTGGGCAAGGCATTTAACCTTGCTTGCCCTCATAAAAAAAAAAGAAAGCAAGAAAGAAAAAGAAATTACCCTCCTGATGTCATTGGTCTTCTTTGAGAACAAAGGACAGATGACAGCAATAACAACACTTAGCACAGTGCCTGATACACAGCAGGCACTCATTAAAGGTTTATTGATTGATTGATTTTACCCTCAGTTTCATCATCTATAAAGCTGAGATAATGATAGTACGTACCTCACAGTTGTAAGGATTAAATGATGTAGTCTATGTAAGATAGTTTGCAAACCTTAAAGTACTTTGTAAATCCTAGTTACTATTTTGTTGTTGTTATATCTAAAAGTGAGCATGTCCAGGTGACATGATCATAGGCTGGCCAATGGATTGACTATCATATTTACTGCAGCATTTAAACATATTTGCTGTACTGGTATATACCTTTAAATAGTATACCTTCAAGAATAAAAAACCAAGGAAATTTCTATTAATTAGAAAGAATGAACACGTGTGAGATATTGAAACCATGCTACTAAGGGAGTCCAGCATATCTCCGTCCCAGAGGATTCAGGGGAATCATTTAATGAATTTTTAGAACTGCTGGCAATCATCCCTGAAAATTAATATAGGGATTTAAAGGGAAAATTCATATAGGGATTAAAAAAAATTCATACAGGGATTAAAAAAAATTTTAAAAAGATTTTACCCTAAATCTAAGTTTTTCTAAAGGCTATAGTAATTCTGGAAGCTATTGAGGTCATTTGCAGACCAGGGTCATGAACCAGAAGCTAGGGCAATGCCAAGGACCTTCAGACACAGTTCTCTGGGGAAAGCTCAATTAGAAATGAGAAGGAAGCATATAGTAAGCAGAGAGGCTGGCTGATGGCTCAGGTCCATGAACTGTTATCAGAAAGTAGAGATTGAGTTCCAAGACAAAGAAGAGTCAGAGACACAAAGCTTCAATTTGTAAAAAATGCAATACCTGCAAAGTACAATAAAGTAAAAAAGCAATAAAATGAGGTAGGCCTATAATGCATTAAGGTAAACTTTGGCACTTTTTTCATAATCTTCTGAGGCTCAGAGTATAAATGTTATCCTGATTTTTAAAAATAAGGCAACTAAGGCTTACAGAGGTTAAGTAAATGAAAGAGCTAGATCTGAACCCATGCTTCTGACTTCAAATCCATTGATATTTGAAGAGCAGACATCCACCTACATGTCAAGATTACAGGGTCAGGACTCCTGCCCACAAATATCAGCTTTGGGAGATAGAAAAACTATTTTGCAATGCAAAAATAAAGATGTGGAAGAAGGCAAAAAGCAACAATTTTAAAAGAACACATGAATGACTGACCATGAAGACAGGCTGCTCAGAGATTACCTAAGGATTTCATGTCACCCACATATCACAAATTAAAAAACAAACACAAAAAGCTGGCATACCATCCAGTAGGAAATAATACAAGAAAAATGCCCTCAACTTTTAAATATAGAGCCCATGAATCGATCAATCAATTCCACGGATTGCCATGAGGACTGGGAAGAGAAATAGAGATCCACATGTCAAACTCCAGACAATTGAATTTTATACTTTCAAGAAAAAAGTAATGCAAATTTTGAAAGTAGCAAAGGAGAAATACTTTAAAATATGAGTAAAGTCACTTTGAATAACTCTAAATTATTCAGTAATTATGAGAAATTAGAGACATCTAGTGTATTCCAAAAGCTGCAGTTCAAATCATCATATCCTATACCTTGGTCAGCAGTGTAAAAAAGGTGGACTTTTGAAAAATGAACAGAAGAAAAGCATCCAAAGAATTCCTCCCACCATTAAAATAGCAGTGAGTCAATTATCTGATTTCTCAATAGCTCAAACACCAGAAAGAAAAGAAAGGAAAATAAGTTGGATTACAAAGTTAAATCTAAATAATAGAATCAACTCTGTCATGTTTATCAGGTTATAGTTTTTATTTAAAAATAATTTGGGGGATAAAAAAATGATAAAAACAAAAACAACAACAAACACAGTTGTATCAAGAACAAATAGGACTTCAGTAACCAAAGATTACATGGGTATTTTAAGAATACAGATAAGGAAAGGAGTAAGTCTCAAATTAATACTAAATGGACTCACATCCCTGATGCCCTGTAAGTGAATCAATAACTTTTGTGGGAGGGAATTAATACAGGGGAGTGATAATTTCCTGGGGAAAGTAGAGTCAAGGAACATAGAGGAATGGGAAGGGCTAAGGGGTAATTCTTTCAGGCACAAAATAAGTTGAGGGAGTAGGAGCTGTGGTATAACAGGATAAATAAGAGTGGGGAAAAGCAATGAAGGAGAGGAATTGCATTTGATGGTTTTTGTCCTTTGTTCTAGAAGAGAATCAAAACAAAATCACCATGTTGGAGTCAAATTATAGTGTCTGACTGTGGCTGCTCAGACCAATATGAGTTTGGAATTCTCTACCACAGGTCAGGCACAAATAGTCCATATGAACATTTGTGGTGGGGATGTCTCTAACTTTGTGCATCTCACATTTCTTTTGAGGTACTGCTCTTCTGCTTTACTCAGAGAGCACAGTACCTTCCCTCATGGGGGCATGCCAGGCTGGGTGGTCCTGTGCCAGTGTCTCCCATTCCAAAGTTCTTCAGAGAGACCTTGAGTGTCCTGGTATCTCTTCTTCTGACCACCATGTGAGTGTTTTCCTTCCATGAATTGTCTGTAAAACAATCTTTTAAGCAAGTGAATGTTTGGAATTCAAACAATGTGGTCAGCTTACCTGACCTGGCTTTCTGCAATAGAGTTTGATTGCTTGGTTGTTTAGTGCAAGAAAGGTCTTCAGTGTCCCATACCTTATCTTGCCAGGTGATTTCCAGAATCTTCCTAAGACAATTCAAATGGAAGCGATTCAGTTTCCTGGCATGAAGCTGGTTTATTATCCGGGTTTCACAAGTATGTAACAATGGTGTCAGCACAATAGTTCTGCAGACCTTCAATTTGCTAGTCAATCTAATACCATTTCTCTACCATACTCTTCTTCAGAGCCTCCCAAACACTGAGCTAGCTCAGGCAATGCACGTGTCAACCTCATCATCTATGTATACTTTCCTAGAAAGCATACTGCCAAGGTAAGTGTACTTCAAAGGGAAAGAGAAGGATATTTCTTTAGAGCATCCTCAAAGAAGGAAGAGGTGGATATGCAAGGTTGGGGTTGATAGATTTATTCACTCATATCACCCTACCTCCCACTATCTGATAAAATGTTACTGTGCCTTAAATAGGTGAAAACAACCAATCAATTTAAATTATAGACTTTATTTTCAATCAGTCAATCATAGATTTTATACAAAGTATAAAAAATACTTGGAAGGGCAGGGATGCTACACTGGGAAAAGGTTCAGATAAACTGACAAAACTTGGGCACATGCTTGGTATTGTCTGTAAATCATCTATTGTCTATTAAAGTTGAGAAAAGAATCCATACCACAGTGGAGTAAGTGTGGTGTTCTAGTAAGGCTTCTGATGAAGAACTTCATTGGTCAGAAAAGGGAAACTCGAGGTCGAGGATTTCTCCTTACCCTAGGTCTCCTTACCCACCAATCCTGCCCCTTCCTATCCCCAGATTTTGCTGGAAGAAAACCTTATGAACTTCAAAAGATCTAGAACATTTGAACTTTCCATCTTCTTCCCCTCAGTGTCCTAATGGCCGCCCCAGATCAGCCTACGGCAGTGACTGCATTAGGAACCAAGGACAAACTGAAAATGTCTCTGGGGAACTTCTTGAATATTCCATTTATGGAAGAAAAGGAATTCTGGCGTGTAGGAGCTTTTTAGTCAACTTTATTGTGGACTCTATAGGTACTTGTTGGAGAATGTGCTAAAAACCCTTTTAAAAAAGCTACTTAAGGTTGGATGACTAAAATGATTTCAAATAAATTTTTGGGAAAGAATAGTATTGGGGGGATATGAGCCAATGAGATTAGAGATCACTTCTTGACTCTTCAAGAGGATCCTTAGAACTCTGATGGAGAGATGTAGCCTTCTTGGAGGCTTTTGATGTAGGAGTTTTGACTTATTGTCTTCTTCTGGTTGTGTGTTTTGATCTTCTTTGGCACAAAGTAAAATTCTATATGTTTTTTTAAATTCTGTTTGCTCACCCTCCTAGCCAAATACTTGACTTTCTAACTCTGTCAAGGTAGAACTCTGTTTCCAATGAGGGTGGGTGTGGGTGTGCTGTCCAAGGCTTTAGGGGTTTTGTACCAGCTGCTTGATCCCCCACTGTCTATGGGCCCAGTGCTCAGGAAGCTTCCACCTTCACTGTTGCTGCCACCACTGCTGCTACCACCACCACCACCAACTCTGCCATCCCAGATATGGAGCTGGATCCAAGCCACATCATGCTCCTCTTAAACCCAGGTTCCACAGAGTTTTCCCACTGATCTTCTGTGCTGCCTTTGGTGTTTGTGGGTTGAGAAGCCTGGAAATCACCACAGCTGTCAGTGATTCAGTCCCCTGAGGCCTACTCTGGTCCTGTTTGATAATGGGATCCTGTCTGTTCCCAGACCTGTCCACCTTCCAGGTTGTCTTGGGCTGGAGATTTGCTTCATTCTGTCATTTTGTGGGTTCTGTAACTCTAGAATTTGTTAAGTCATTTTTACAGGTATTTGGGGAAGAGTTCAAGTAAGTCCCTGCTGTTACTCTGTCATCTTCAAAATATAGCCTTCTTGAGGAACCCAAGACTTATCTGTGAATGAGAGTTGAGATAGAGATTCTTTAAGATTGTATAGGCTACATGTATCTTCTGGTAAGAGACAGAAGATGTAATGAATGTTTTCTAGGAAGAATTTACACATATAGGAGATCACTTTCTGTGAACAATTGCTGTGCCTTCATGGATAGCATCCCACTTTGGGTTAGGAAAATATGTTTCCAAGGTCATCTCCAAAGAGATAGAAATGAGTTAGATATTTAGACAAATTTGATAAGGACAGGGTATAGAATAAGATCTAATGACTTTGGAACACAGAGTAACTCCACCAATAACCTGCTGCTTCATCTGATATTGTTTCCTTCAGAACTAATATTTCTAAAAGTAAAGAAGAGAAGAAAATAAGGAAGATGGATTAGAATCTATAAAGATAATAACAGAATAAATAGACTATGTCTTATTTGTGTTTCATTAGCTTTATTTTATACAGGGTAGAATAAACAAATATTAAGTAAAGTTATAGCTTATGAATCAGAAAAGAAATGCCAGAATTTGCTAGAAGGAAAAGGAAACAATATGAAGGACAAAACAAGAGAAAACTTCTAGAAAAGGAGAATCACAAAAGAATATTGCTTAAAATAAGAGTTTGGAAAGGGGAAGGAAGTTTCTGAATTATACACTTAGCTGTATGGGGAAAGACAGGGTGGAGCAGGAGAGAGGGAGGGTCTTTCTGACTCTGAGGATAGTCATTGCACCAAATTCAGTTAGGTCAGAAGTGAGAAACAGTGGAAAATACATTGAATTTAGGGTCTGATGATACAGAGATAAGGAGGTTGGACTTTGCCCAAGTTAGGAATTTAGAGAATGACGATTGCATTACATCCCCAAATAGACTTCTTCCTCTGCTTGCACCACTTTTGACTGTCAATGGTGATATTGCCTCATTGCAGGGCATTGTTATCATTCATCCTTCATTCTCCAAGAGGACTAGTGACATCATGAGGGTGATGTCTTGACTTGCGCATGAATTGGATTTGTTAGGCAGAGCTGCTCAATGTTATCTGCCTCACTCTCTCCCAACAAGTCATCTAAATCCAGTAGCAAGCCATTTTCTTCTCCATCACCAACCTAGAATCCTACTAGTGCCCTTGAGCACACTTTATTCTTCCCCTTTCCAATATCTTTAATCATTATCTCCTGCTATGAGGATGCTTAACACAACCTAAAGACAGGAAAATTTCTGTGCTGGTCAATTGGCCAGCATGGTATATGGGAAAGCTTCTGGTTTATAATCAGAAGACATGGATTCAAATCACAATTTCTCTATTTATTATCTAGGTAATCTTGAGCAAGTCACTTAGGGCTTGGGGTTCTCTACTAGAGACTTTTCTTTAAGTTCATATCAAGTAAGTAATGACTACCTTTTTAGTCTGTTCATTCAACTAGTACAGAATCTTCCTATGTGTGCTGTTGCCTGATACATATATTTTCATCTTGTCCACCAGAATAACATTAGATTTTTGTGAAATGCTTTGCTGATATCTACATTCAGATAGCAGCCTCTATAAACAATGTTTAAAGAATTACATAATCTCCAAGTCTAGTAAACCTGTCTAAAAAAGAAATGTGGTTAGTCCCAAGTGACCTAGAATTGAAGAAAATGCATTTTAATAGCTGCTTGTGATTACCACTTCCTTTTCTAAGAGTTCATTAACTAGCCTTTAATGATGCAGTCTAAAGTTCTGTAAGGAAACAAACTTCAAGTTCACAAGTCTATAGCTTGCAAACTCTTCCATTTTCATGAAAATCTGTTACAATATGTTCTGACTTGGGGAGAAGGACAAAATTTGTAAAGATAGGAATGGAAATATCAATCAGCAAAGCGGGTACTCTAAAATAGAGGCTGGTTTAACATCCAGGAGGGAGCAGGACTGTAAAGTGGTTGAATGTCTCTGCCTGTTACATATCATTAATATTTGTTCAGACTAGGGTCCTCTCTACTCTAAGCACCCTGACAAGCCATGGTTCTTCATAGTCACTGAAATCTCATAGTAAGCATAAGTTCCTATGTTTCATCAACCAAAAATTCTATATAAAGAAGCTCCAAGAGGCTTCCTTCTCCCCATCAAAAAAAAAATCTTATTCTACTGGTTGATGCTTTAAATTCCACTTTACAAAAGGACTTGATATCTATTAAACTGCAAATTCCTTGAGAGGGTGGGTGGGTGGTAAAGAGTTATAGTCTCAAGTCAATCCCCATTTAAACCTGAGAGTAAAGGGATTTTGTATACCTTCTCAAGTTCAGATTTTGATAGGTGAAAACCAGTGAGACATTGGGCTCTGGAAGGGCTGAAGGAATGGAAAAAATAAAATAAAAAGGGCAAATAACTTGAAGACCTTGTGTCAGTAAGATGAAGGAAAAACCTTAAATTTAGAGTCAGAAAGCATGAGGTTGAATTCCCAATAAGCTACTTACTTCCTATGTGATTTTAGTCAAATCATTTCATCTCTGTGGATCTCAGTTTCATCTTCTATAAAATGTAGAATTTAGACTAAATGATTTCTAATGTTCCCTCAAAAATTTTTTTCTTTTGCTTTTTTTGGAAGGACAATTGGGGTTAAGTGACTTGCCCAAGGTCACACACCTAGTAAGTGTTAAGTGTCTGAGGCCGGATTTGAACTCAGGTTCTCCTGACTCCAAGGCCAGTAGTCTATTTACTGCACCACCTAGCCACCCCCAGTTCCCTCAAATTTTTAAGTATATTAACTACCTACTTCACAAGTCCCAACTATTTCTCCATTTTCTCTAGGCCTTTAGTATTTTGACATCCCAACTTCTAAGCTGACTATTACTCTTACCCCTCATGATGTCCTTCATCCTCTCTTTCTCTGTCTCTTTATCTCTGTCTGTCTGTCTGTCTGTCTGTGTCTCTTTCTCTCCTAACTTTTCTCAGATCACCCTGAGATCTGCATACTCTCTGCAATTGTATTGGGAGGCAATTTCAGAATGAAACTGGGCCACCAGCTCTCTGAATTCCAGGAAAATTTCCATTTGTTTCAACCAATGTTAGCTAAGAATCTTCTATTTGCAATACTATGTTCTAGGGAAGGAAATGATACAATGACTGTCCTCAAAGAGGTTAACATTTTTAAGGTAATGAGACACATTTATAAATCTCATATATAAAAATGAGAACATTTATGAGTAAAGTCAAATAGAGAATCATGAAATACTGGGCAAGGCAGAATCTACGCTAAAACCTACGATTCCATTAAGTTACAGAAGGTTATCTTGGAGCTAATACAACCTTGGAATCTCCAAAATCCCTTCTTATACAACTTGAACCCCCACTTTTTATTTCTGGCCCAATAATTCCATTTTTAATTGTTTGCAAATAGAATGTACACTGATAATTCACTTTAAATACAAAAGCAAAAGTATCCCATCTACTCATTGCATCTATAGCATCCATTTTAATGAGACAAATAAAACTTAGAAATTTGATATCATATAAAATTAATTCAAACAGATTCTTCCTACTAAAACAAATATTTAGTGAAAATAGTCCATCATTTAAATAGTTATCTAAAGTGAACAAAACATATAGAATAACTTTCATAAATTATAAGCTTCTTGAGGGCAGGAACTGTCTCCCCCCGCCCCCATTTGTATCCCCAGCACTTAACACAGTGGCTAGCATATAGAAAGAGTTTCATAAAAGTTAATTGACTGACTGATAGAACATAGATCCAAGATATAGAAACAAAGAGCAGTTTTATCAGTTATCAAATAATGCTGTACAGAATAGATAATTCTCCTCAAAAGGATTACCAAAGACAGAGATAAAAAGAATGCAACCAATATAACACAGATGGCTTTAGGAAAGCAAGTGAGACAACATGCTTTCACTAGCAATCAGAACCGACATAGCAATGAACACAAATGAATATTGTTTTTTAAATTTCCTGATGGATTTATGATCATATCCAAGTGGGCATTTCCTCAACCAGTGCAGATTGCAACTCTTCCTCACTGTCTCCTCTTGTATAATTCTATTCGTTTTTCTTTAAATCCTCCATAGATGAACTACTCAATGCATTAGATGCCTTTCTTTAGGATCATTAATATTTTCAGATACCAAAGAAGCACTCTTTCTATCCATCTGTTATCCCTCCCTGTCGATGTACAGACAGCCCATTTCCTTTTCCAATCATGCATGCCCTTGATAATGTCTTTTCCACTATTTTTCACATGCATGCCGTCATTAGTAATATGCTACAGCCTGTCTCCACTCTATGAGGCTCTCCACACAGTCCTTTGACTGACCCATAATTTCAATTCTTCTAAAGCTGAAGCATTCTGTGATTTGAAGTCCTATCACATCTTTAGGAGAATACAGGTGCTAGAAAGATAAACTGTTGTGTCAGGGAGCAGTTTGGGATCATTGACTGAACTGAGAGACTTCCCCAAAGCTGTCCACCTGTTCTCTTCCTTTTATTCAATGTTGTGCATACTGTACCAGTATTGTTTGTTCAAGATAGATGTAATGATGAACTAACTTACCGAGCTGCCTGATCAAGTGAATAACCTAATATTTGGAATATAAATTTTTTAATCATTTAGTTTTTTTTTCTGTGCATGTTCTTTAAGGATCTGTATCCAGATGCTAGATGTTATTAATCAACAGTGTCATCCACAAACAGAAGTATCTGAAGAATCATATGACAGAGAAACCCTCTTCCATTTGAACATTGAACAAAACACCATCCATAACAATAGCAAACATCTTTGATTGGTAAATACTTCTTTTTTTTTCTTCATTTAATATAAAGCAGTTAGGTAATATAGTAGATAAAAGCACTGGAGCTGGAGTCAAAAAGACTTGAATCTAAACCCTGACTCATTCACTTACTAGCTGTGTGACCCATAGCAAGTCATTTGACCTCTGTCTGCCTTGGCTTCCTCATCTATAAAATGGAGATGATAATAACACCTATCTTCCAGGCTTTTCATAAAGATCAAATGAAATAATATTTGTAATATACTTTGTATAGTTCCTGGCACATAGTAGGTGCTATATAAATGTTAGCTATTATTATTATTTAGATAAAATATATAAAATTCTTTGCTAACTTAAAATGCTATAGAAATAAAAATAATAAAGCATTACTATTATATTAACACTTGAAGGAATTTAGGAAAGACTCTAGGGCTAAATAAATAAGAGAAATTACTTTGAATTTGAAATGCAATGAAAATAAATGAATAAACACATATATACATATATACACAAGCATGTATGTATACAATGTATGCATATGTATATATAGATGTTTACATAAATATTCAATGATTGTTTGCATGGAGATAATAATTGATTCTATAGGAGCTAATGAGATCACTACATGAGAGTATAGAGAGAAAAGAGAAGAAAACCTAGGCAGGAAGTTGGGGGGTTGGGTGGGGTATTCCCATAGTTAGTGAGTATAATTTTGATGATATCTAGCAAAGGAGATTGGGAAGTGGTCAGCTAGGTAGGAGGAGCAAGAGAGAATAGTGTAAATATCAAGAAGATTTTAAAAGTTGGTTAACAACATCAAATTCCACAGAAAAATGAAAAAGAGTGAAAGTGGAGATGGGGGAGGGGTCATTACTCTTAGTTTTTTAAAGTTTGTTAGAGATTTTGCCAGGAGCAATATCAGTTGGATGACGAGGTCAGAAGCCAGTATGCGGAGGTTAAAATGAGAGCAGAGGAAGTTGGGGCACTGAGTGTAGGTGATTTTCTCAAGGAATTTTATTGAGTAGGGGAGTAGAAATATGGGATGATAACTAATAGAAATAAAGACTTCGAGTGTAATGTTTTGTTTTTGTTGTTGTTGTTTTTAAGGCTGGGGAAACCCTGGATGTATTTATAGATACCAGAGAAAGAACAAATAGATAAGGTGAATATCAAAGTAAAAGGGGGAGAGATGAGTCTAATAATATTAAATAATTCTTTAGAAAATTTCCTCTAACCATCTCCCAAAATTGGTATCCAAGACTTTCCTTAAATAATTCAAATGAGGGGGGCCACTAGCCTGAATATACTTTGTTTAATACCATTTAATTCCTTACTCCTTCAATCTTTTCTAGCTTCATCTTGCCCACCCCAGACCTTAGTTAATATCCAGTCCAATATTTGCCTTTCCCTTTTCTTAGCTGCTAAGTTTTCCTTGAAAAAGTTTAGAAGAAAACCTAGAAAAATTGCAGATTAAGTTCACTACAATTTAACCTTGGATGTCTCCCTCCTATGATTTAGTAATTATTAATCTCTCCGTTTATCCCTAGCTGTTTCACTATCACATTCAACACAATGGATGTTCCAGCTGTTCTACTCTCTTTAAGTCTCCAACTCCATTTTTGTTCTCTACATTCTCTTCTGATGATCTCGTCTGCTTTCCTGAATGGGGTGTGACTAATGTAAACCTGCTCAGCTCCTCTCTTCTCTGCCTAAAAACTCTATAACTGCATACCCTTTTTGTTCTGGGAAGCTCTAAGCAAATGCTCCCACTACAATAATGTTGAAGCAGCAGTATAGATAGAGCAGTGTTCCTCCTGTCTGCAATGATTAGCTGATCTTTTCTTTCCAAGGCTAACCTCTGCCTTCTTCTCCATCCTTTCCTGCTTCCTACTATTTTCCATCTTTGTCTCTACATATATTTCTTTATCTCTTTCTCTCTCTTTCTCATTATCTCTCTGTGTCTCTTTTTTTCATATTTCGATTTCCATCTCTTTCTCTCCCATCTCTCACACTTCTTCTATCCTTCCCACTCCACTTGCCCTTTCTTCCTCTTTGTCCACCAACAACTTTTGTTCTAATTTTCCCTGAAAAAGAAAAAAGAAAACACTCAATCCTCTTTCCCCTTGAGCAACCATCTTTTATATATACATATATATTAATTTCATTTAACCAACAAACATATTGAAAAAGTGATTTACATTGGATGCCTCCAATTTCTCTATACTCACTGGCCCTTTAAAATTTACTTATGTCCTTTAACATCCTGCTAAAACTAATAACTATAACTTACATTTATATAGCAATTCAAGATTTACAAAGTGCTTTCCTCACAGCAATCCCATGAAGTAAATAGTAAATGTTTTGTTATTCACATATTCTATGTTGCAGAGATGGACTGGGCTAAAGGGGACAGTCTTTGAAGCATGAACAGATATGCCCTGCTTTAGTTCTATCCAAGTGACTACTTGGAACATTGAGGTGATCCTACTTCTGAGCAAATGATTCAGGGGTCAGTACTATGTGATGGAAATTTTTCCAGTTGGTTGCAAAGCATGAAGAAGAACTGATGACTTGGACATTGCTCAGTAAAAACTGAGTGTGTATAAAAAATTAACACTCCTCCATTTCATTTTGCATCTGTTTGAGGCAGGATTCCTCAGAAGTGGTTCCAGTATCCAGTAGAGGAGGGGAAGCAGCCATGTGTCCCACCTAACCATGGCAACATGTGTGTGTGTGTTTTGTCTTGATTTTAGGGAAAAAATATTCCTAGTCTGGAAGGGTCCAGACAATACTGTGAATTCAGGAGATACTGAGACCCCATCTTTGATCCACCTGCAAGTCACAGATAAATGGCAGTGGTATCAGTGGCTATGGGAGCGGTAGTGGTAAATGGTAGTAGATGCATCAAGATGTGGATGAGGATGGTGACAGCCTGTGGTACTATGATTCCCTCATGGTGGAAAGAAACTCTGGCTTTGAATCATAGAAAGGCACTAATACTTGGAGTCCTATAGAAAGCTATATATGCTTAAGGGAAGCTATATATGAGTGGTCCATGAAGGGAGACAAGGAATAGGAGTAGGAGGTATTCTTTTGCCATATGTGTTATGTTTATGTATACCTCACTTCCACATTGACCTTTAAGTTTGATCCCACTCTGCCCAAGGACCTTGTGTATATAAGGGGAGAGGGCCATCCATTGTGGGGAGAAGTATTTTGTACCAAATACTTTTGCTATACCTTCTCGGTAAATCCCTTTTCTAAAACCTAATGGGGCTCTTTGCTATGCATTCTTTTCCTGCTTTCTATCCAGAAAGGGTGAAAGCTCACTTACATTGCAGGTGCCATTAACTAAGCTGAGTTCATTTTTAGGAATTGTGGCCCTAATGAAGAGATCTGAGATTTCTGAGTTTATTTTTTAAATTGTCCTCAGTTCTACATGCGGGCAGTAATGCCTATCAGATGCCAATTGATTTTTGAATTAGATTTGCATTTTTTTAAACTAGAATTCCAGGCTAGATGTGCAGCTAGCCAGCTCCATTAGGGAAACCTGGAGATGACAGGGTGCCTGGGCCTTGAGTTCATGTAGGACCTTGGATTGAAACTTAGAACTATGTCATATAGGAAATCGGCCAAACCTAATACTCTTCGTCAACCCAGAGTATGAGGTGGTTGTTATTCAATCATGTCCAACTCTTCATGATGAAGATACTGGAGTGCTTTGCCATTTCCTTCTCCAGAGTGCCCCCTTTTTACAGATGAGGAACTGAGGCAAATAAAGGTTAAGTACTTTGCCCAGAGTCACATAGCTAGTAAGTATCTGAGGCCAGATTTGAAGTCAGATTTTTCTAACTCCAGCCCCAATACTCATCCACTTTACCACCTAGCTAAGGTTATGGTGGTGGTGGAAAAACTATGCCTCCAGATGCTGGGAATGCATGTTAGTATATTTGTTTTTATACTACTGATTTTTTAAAGAGGAACACACTGGTAGGGACTCATGAGCAATAGTACCACAAGTATATCTCTTTGGGTTTTCCTACCTCCAGAACACAGAGGGAATTAGTCTTCAGTAGTCACTTTCTCTAGGGACTCCAAACCTTGAGTTCCAAGTTGGCAAAGTAGTCATAATGTCAGGAAACTGACATACAAAGAGCCTCAATAATTCCCGCACCATCACATGGTTAATCTGTCAAGGACTTGAACACAGCTATCCTTCCTCTGGATACAATGTTCTTTACATTATAATGTAATGCCCCACAAAGATTAATAATATTCATAATCACTGGATCTGATTTACTTTTCTCAGGACTGATCTTACTTGACCTCTCCAGAGTATTTTATATAGTTAACTATCTCTTCATCTCTCCTCTGTCGCTTTTCTGAATCTCATCACTATTTCCCTCTGCCTTTTTTCTATAGCAATAACCAGCAATTATATAGATTTGGGGGCATCTAAGTGGTGCAGTAGATAGAGAGCATTGGGCCTAAAATCAGGAAGACTCATCTTCCTGAATTCAAATTCAGCCTTAGACACTTAGTAGCTGTGTGATTTTGGGTAAGTCACTTAACCCTCTTTGCCTCAGTTTTCTCATCTGCAAAATGAGCTGGAAAAGGACCTCATGACTGATCAATAATAACATAATGCTTTAAGGTTTGTGAAGTGTTTTTACAAATATTATTGAATTTATCCTCATGAGAAACTTGGGCAGTAAGTAGTATTATTACATTCATTTTACATATGAAGGCATTGAGGCAAGAAGAAATTAAGTCTCTTGCCCAGAGTAACATATCCAAATTTGAATTCAGATGTTCCTGCCTCGAGATCCAATGCCCTATCCACTGTATCACCTCATAAGACTGATAGTAATAGTTCACATTTATATCGCATCTTTCAGTATACAAAATGCTTTCTACCTTTTATCTCAAAGATCCTATTCAACTCCAGGGCTTCAACAATTGCCTCCTAGTAGATTATTTCAAAATATACTTATCTATACCTGATCTCTGTCCTGAATGCCTGACCCACATTTCAGAAGTCTACTTTTAGGAATCTTTGTGATTTTACCTCACCTTTTAACATGCTCAGATGTAGCAATGTAGAGGGGATTACAAATCCTTTCCTGGCCTACTAACACCAGGTACAGGGGTGGTTATAGGAAGAGATATTCCTTGCTCCCTTTTCTAGTTATTTCAAGAAATAACCATAATGAAATGAATAACTCCAACTTCTGAAGGAATTTTAAGGGAAACCTAGAGACAATTGTAGAGGAGACAATCAGATTTTTCCTTAAGTCTCTAGACACTCAAAAGAACAATAATTGAGTAAGAGACAAACTTAGGGAGGGAAAAGGACATGGCCAAGATCACATAGATGGTCAATGGTGGATTTTGGACTTGAACCCAAGTTCTCTGATTTCAAAGTAATTACCCTTTCAACTAAACTGTGACATCTCTAGTTCTTTGAAAAAAGTATGAGAATATTTGAAGGTGGTTGACATATTTGCTAAAAATACATATAATGGTAGGAAAGATGATCAAAAGAAAAAAAGATCAAAATAAAAAACTATGAAAATAAGATTATTCTCAGAAAAACTGAAAATCAAGTGACACAGTGAGATAGATTCAGCAGAAAGAGAAACATAGAACTGGATACTTCTAAAGCACAAGAAGTGTTATTTTCTTCAGTATTTTTTTGTTCCTCTTTACCAAGCTGTTGACTCTTTTTCATGATTTTCTTGTATCACTCTTATTTCTCTTCCCAATTTTTCTTCTACCTCTCTTAACTTGATTGTTGAAATCCTTTTTGAGCTCTTCTATGGCCTGAGACCAATTCATATTTTTCTTTGAGGCTTTGGATGTAGGAATTTTGACTTTGTTTTCTTCTGAGCATGTGTTTTGATTTTCCTTATCACCACAGTAACTTTCTATATTCAGATTTTTTTTTCTCATTTGCTCATTTTTCCAGTCTACTTCTTGACTTTTAACTCTTTGCTAAAGTGGGACTCTGCTTCCACAGGGGAGGTCATACTGTCTCAAGCTTCAGGGATTTTGTGCAGCTGCTTTCAAAGGTACTTCTTAGTTTTTAGTTCTCCTAAGATGGTATGATCTAAGGAGAGGTATGTTTACTATTCTCCTGGCCTGTGCCCTGGTCCATGAGTGACCACAAGCACTCTTTTCTGCCCTGGAACTGTGATGAGAGTCCCTGTTCCACTGTAGCCACAAACTCTAGTGTCCTTGTGCTCCTCTTTCCCCTGGGACTTCCATGACCCAAATCTGAGTATGGGCAACACAACAGAGTCCTGCCCCCAGGGCCAGAAAATACACCTTGTGGTCTCAGTCTGGCTGATTGTCTGACCACTTTAGTCTCTGCAGACTGGGAGCTCCTAAAGCAGTGGCTGCTGATGCAGATTCAATTCCTCCCATGAACCACTCCTGGTTTTCTGATGCCTGCCTGGTCTGTGCTGGTGTGGCCTTCACTGGATTGTGCTCCACTCTTACTCTAGTGCACCAGACCCTTCCTGCCAACTTTCTAAGTTGTCTTGATCTATTGTTTCACTCACCCTTTTGTGGGTTCTGCTGCTCCAGAATTTGTTTTGAGGCATTATTTGAAACTTTTGGAGGGATTTTGGGGAGAGCTCAGCTGAGTCCCTGCTTTTTATCCACCACCTTGGCTCTCTGTTCGCTTGATTACTTCTTGATATAATTTTCCACTAGTGGCTATAGACTATTCTAAGACACTGCCTCTCTCCCAACAAGTGCTTCCTGTGGTCAGAATCTGTCTTTGCAAAACAGATGGCAAAAGGCTAGAAGAATAGCTTGTAGCTGGGGAAGAAAGAGTAGAATAAATACCCAGGGTATAGACATGGAACCAAGCATGTCCTCACATAAAGCAAAGTATAATGTCCTGCCTATGATTTATATACTTTTATATCTCTAGAACCTAGGACAGTTCCTGGAACTTATTCAATTCTTTTTTAATTGAGCTGAATTGGAGCAAAATATGGTTGCATCTGAGTCTTGAGACTATGCTTCAGTTTCATAAGAACTCCATGAAAACCAATTGAGCCAAGACACATTATATAATATGCTTCTAAGAACACAATTAGAAGACTAAATCAAATAAAATAGAAATGTAATATGTTTATGTGTTTGGTTTCTTTAACATATGAATATTCTGACAAGCAGATTGTTATATTAAAAATGATAGATATTTGCTTTAATCTGTGTTGGTACTTGCTCTGATAGTGCAGACAGCATCCCATTCATGCTTTCTTATTCTTTATAAGTACCACCATATTTTGGTGTTTTAGAACATATCTGGAATATTGTACAATATTTTAACTGTCTCATTTTAGGAAGAGCATTAATAAGCTAGAAAGCATCCACATCAAGGTCAGGAATAATGTCTTCATCTCCATGAAGATGAGGACCAATGGCAGGATGTTTAGAATGGAGAAAAGATGGCAGGAAGAACATGGAGTTGCTTCCAATTACTTGCCAAAATGATTTTTTCTGAAGTGAATGTCACTCTCTTACTTGATAAATTCCAATGTCTCCCTGTTACCTAGAAGGGCAAATAGAAACTCCTCTTTCTGACATTTAACACCCTTTCCTACTCTTTCAGTCTAATTCCCATCCATAGACTCTTTGGTCCAGCCATGCTGGATTCTTGCTATTCCTTATACACAACCCTCTAGCTCCAATCTCCTTTGCCTTTGTATTGGCCACTGCCCATGCTTGGAGTTTATTTTTTACTCTCCTTTATGACATAGAATTCCTAGTTTCCTTCAAAATTGTCTTCAAGCACCTACCTACATAATATCTTTCACTATCTTTTCCAGTTGCTAATAAATTTCACCCCAAATTATCTTTTACCTATTTTGTCTATACCTATATTTTATGTATATAACAACAACATGTATAAAGGGCTTTAGTGTTTTCAAGGTTCTTTACAAATACCATCTCATTTTCTCCTCATAGTAACCTTGAGAAATAGGTGCTATTATATCTTTGTTTTAGAGATGAAGAAACTGAGGGTGGATAGACGTTGTGACTTGCCCTGGGTTACACACCCTTAAGTGTCTAAGAAAGGATTTGAATTCAAGACTTTCTTGACTAACAGTCTAGCTTTATATTGAATATGCTCCTTGAACTGTTTCATGAGTTCTTCCCCCTTGCTTTATTATAAGCTTTACAAGGGTGGTGACTGTTTCACTTTAGTCTTGGTATTCCTAGTGCTGAATACATTGCATGCACTTATAAATAAATAAATTCTGGTTTATTCCCTTGACTCCTTTGCAGGATCATCTTCCAAACCACACCCTCTAGCCAAAGGTTTCCCTCAGGGTTCTGTGCTGGGTCCTCTTCTTTTCTCCCTCTATACTACTTCACTTGGCAATCTCATCAGCTCCCATCGCTTTAATTATCATTTCTATGCTTATGGCTCTCAAATGTACCTATTCTACCTCAACCTCTCTATTGACTTCCAAGCTCTCCTCTCCAGCTGCTTTTCAAATATCTTGAATTTGATATCCAATAAACATCTTAAACTCAAAATATCCAAAACAGAATGCATCTTTTCCCCAAGCTTCCCCCACCTCACTATGTTTCCTATTACTATAGAGAATAATACCATCATCTCAATCACAATCAACCTAGGAGTCATCCTAGATTCCTCAGTATCTCTCCCCTTTCCCCATATCCAAGTTGCTGTCAAGTCTTATTGATTTCACCTTTGCAATACCATATATATATATATATATATATATATATATATATATATGTATATACCACCTTCTTTCCTCTGATAATACTACTACTCTAGTATAGGCTCTCATCACCGCATGCCTGGGATTATTGCAATAGTTGGGTCTGCCTGCCTTGAGTTTCTTCCCACTCCACTTCATCCTCCATTAAGCCCCTAAAATGATTTTCCTAAAGCAAGGTCCAATCATGTTTCTCAATAAACTTTAGCAGCTTCCAGTTGCCTCTAGGATCAACAAAATGATTTGTTTGACATTCAAATCTCTTCATAACCTAGTCTCCTCCTGTATTTCCACTAGATCCAGTCACACCATCCTGGCTATTCTATAAACAAGACACTATATCTCTCAGCTCTGGACATTATCTCTTACTGTACCCCATTGCTTGGGGTACTCTCTCCCCTCCACTATGAATACTGACCTCTCTTCCATCCTAAAATCCCATCTTCTATAGTAAGCCATCCCCAACCCTTCTTAATTTCAGTGACTTTCCTCTGTTAATTATCTTTGTTGTTGTTGGGTCATTTCAGACATTTATTTCTTGACAGAGACACTAAAGGGGTTTTCCATTTCCTTCTCCAACTCATGTTTTACAGATGAGAAAACAGACAGAGTTAAGCATTCTGGCCAGGATCACACAGCTAGTAAGTGTCTGAGGACAGATTCAAACTTCAGCGCTCTATCCACTATACCACCTAGCTACCTGGTAATTATCTATTTATCTTGTATATAGCTTGTTTTGTGTATATTTGTTTACATCTTGTCTCCCTCATTAGACTATAAGCTTCTTGAGGGCAGGGACAGGCTCTTGCCTATTTTTGTATCTCTAGCACTTATCACAGTGCCTGGCATGTGGTAGGTCCTTAAAAATGTTTGTTGACTGACTGATCAACTGTCAAATTTCCTGATTTTCATAAGAGGAATAAAAAGTAGCTATCTTCAACTATGGTTTGGTGATTTTGACATGAATTCTTAACAATATTCTAGATTATGACTAAAATGATGAGTACCTAGGATTAGAATAGGTGATCAGAAAGAAGCAACATGAATTCATTAAGAAAGAACCATGGCAAATTGTACTTCTATGTTCTATGTTAACTAGTAGATTAGGGAGATACCCTGGGCTAATTAGCATGTGTAGATTTCAACAAATCTTTTTTTCTTTTTTTTTTTTTCATTTTAGAGGGGGAAAGGCAGAGCAATTGGGGTTAAGTCACTAGCCCAAGGTCACATGGCTAGTTTTTGTGTTAAGTATCTGAGGCTGGATTTGAATTCAGGTCCTCCAGACTCCAGGGTCAGTGCTCCATTCACTGTGCCACTTAGCCACCCCTCAACAAACCATGAACAAAGTTCACTGTATCCTCATAAAAAATGGGAAGTTATAGATTGATTGATTATGATTATGAACTTGTTGGTAATCAGATCTATGTAGTTTTGATTGATTGATGTCAGTTTGAAGGTAGGTCTCCAATGGAGGACCTCAGGGCTCAGTCCTTAGTACTTTTTGTTTTAGAATTATTATCAATGACATTAGTGAGATTTTAGATGTCATTTTAATCAATTTTAGAATGCATAAAGCTAGAAAGTAAAATCAATACATAGATAACAGAATTGTGATGCAAAAAGATCTCAGCAGGCTAGAACAGTGAAGAGAATTTGATAGTCTAAAATTTAATAGAGATAAACATAAAGTCCTGTACTTAGGTTAAACAAACAAACAAATAAACCAGTCCAAGAAAGTGGAAGATGGAAGCAGTTTTTGCCAAAAAAAAGCATGGATTTTGGTAAACTTCAAGATCAATTTGATCAAGAAAAAAAACTTTTTACGTCTCAAAAATGTAATATTTTGTGCTTCATGCTTTAGTTTGTATTTTTAAGGAAGGTCTGGTTATTAATTTTAAAATAATCATTGTTTGGGTTTAGTTTATTTAATTTAATGAATAAAATTTCCTTCATGTTTACATATTCAAGAAATATAAAAGTTGTATAAATATAAATTATATATATGCCTGGATGCATACCTTAATGAAATGTTTCTTTATGCTCATGAATACAGTAATGTGGCAATCAAAGACTTAAAGCAAATTTAGTTTCTCTTTTTTTTTTTTGGAGGGGGGAAGGCAGGGCAATTAGGGTTAAGTAAGTTTTAAGTGCCTGAGGCCAGATTTAAACTCAGGTCCTCCTGACTCCAGGGCCCATTCTCTATTCACTGTGCTACCTAGCCGCCCCTCAAATTTAGTTTCTATTAATAGAAACTAAGTTTCCAGAGAAATGGACCTGGTCAGATCACACCTGAAGGCCTCCTATATACCATATTCTAGGAGAATGTAGTGGCACCCACACTGGCATACCCAGGATGGCTACTAGCACAGGTTGTTAGATCTGTTTTACTAGGAAAGATAGGTGTTTAAGAGGTGAAAACTCTTTTTTTAAATTAAATTCAGTAGTTTAGGGGAAAAGTCAGCACCCAGAACTTCAGAGAAAATACAAACAGATAAAATACAAGCAGAGAAATAAAGATCAACAGACAGGGCTCTGTCTGAATCAAAGCAATATTGCTATACATTTTTCATACATCTTTGGATCGAAAGAACCTTTACATCTGAACAGTGGGGGAATTCTGAACATATGGCTACTCAAAGTCTCAACTAGGGAATCACAACATCCTTCTCATAAGCAAACCCCCAAAGCAAAACACCAACTCAGAGTATAAATACACTTCTCAGAGCCAGAAGGCATCACAGGCATCAAAACACTGGGGACTCAGTGCCTGATTAGAAATTAGCAAAAGGTGTGAAAGCCTTCATAAAAGCAAGCCTCCCCTAAGCAAGCTTCCCTTAATGGGCTCCACCTGAGGCTTATTAATGGGCAGGGAAGATCTGAAATCCCATTAATATTACAGAGGAATATTGTCAATCTGGAGGAATGCAACCAGAAGGGTGAATGGACTTAAAACCACACTCTATCAGAAATTGTTATAGAAACTGGATATTAAACCTCAAAGGAGACATCATAGATGACTTCAAATATTTAATAGAGAGTCCTGTTGAAGAAAAGGGTTACAACTTTTCTGGTTGGTCCCATGAGGCAGAACTGGGAGTAATGCTATGAGGTTCAGGGAGGTAGCTAATTGCCCCAAGGTAAAGGAACTAATTCCTAACAATGACTGCTGTCCAAAACAGTTCAATCCAACAAGCAATTATTTAATGCCTCTTCTATACAGTGTAATGTGGCAGGTTCTAAGAACACAAGGACAAAACAAAGGTCTCAGGCAGTCTACATTCTATTGGTTGGATACAACATGTGATGAGATAAGTATGTACATGATTACTGGAGATGGAATGAGTGCTAACACCTAGGAGAAGAAATGGAATAGGATGCTCCAGGAGAATCATAGAGTCCCTGCTCACTAAAAGTTTTCAAGGAGAGGATGAAGAACCACCTCTCAGAAATGTTCTAGTTTGGATTCATGCTTGGAGTCGGAGCTGAACTAAATGATCTTTGGGTTCCCTTCTCTCTCTACAATTCTCTAACCAAAGATACCTTTATAATAAGACCCTGCCATTGTCCAAGGGGAGAGAATTCCATAGCTGGGATTTCACAGGGTGTCAAAACTGGAAGGCATGTGCATTAAATATCCTAGCCTAGCCTCCTCATATTACTAAAATGGAAAATATAGCCCAGAGAGGTGAAATGACTTTTTTCATAATCTTACAAGCAGTCCTTTGACTTTTGAACCTTATATAGTTGTCTACTATCATAAGCCACCAAATAAGCAAATCCAGTGAATAAAACGAATCAGATGTCACCAGTTGTTGCTGTGTTTTTTTTTTCCACTGACAGATTTTTTAAAATAGTCCAAACAACCAAGTCATTCAAGCTGGTTTGTGAAAGAAAGAAAAAAAAACACAGCCTGGGTGATTCCTCCTATCCTCCAATTTTAACTGGGCCAGACCTGGTAATCATCAGCCACAATGTCCGCCAAGAAGAGCATATGCAAAATGAATTCAGCAGTGACTCAATTCCTAAGTCATTCAACTTCTGTCCCAAACTGGATCAGCATTGACTGGAGAGAGCCAAACTTTAGGGAGCTATGGTCTAGGGAGCCAGCTCCCACTAGCAAGCAGGCTGCTTCCTTCTTCACCAGCTGTGGCCTCCATGTGGCCCTCCGTGGTCGTTATAGCCAAGGTCACACTGGGAAAATGAAGTGTGCCCTGCTGGAAATGTGATTTGAAGGGCACATCCCTATAAAGAGACATCTTGGACTTCCCATCTGCAAAAAGTTCCTCCAGCACTGCCTCCATGTATCTATGCTTTTGCAAAAAAGAATTAAGGAGATGATATATTTAAAAGTCCTTTGTACCTGTAAAGCACTATGTAAATGTTACTTGGTGATCTCTGTTGTCATTATTGCCATTATGGTAAGAGCAGTAAGCAGAACTGATTTTCTGGACAGTGGCACCTCTCAAGGACTGTACTTGTCCAGCTCCATGGGCAATGCACTTGTCCAGTAACTCAAAAGTTCCCGAATTCTCTCTATTGTTCATTCACTAGGGTAGAATATCTTTGTCCATCAGCATTGTGTGGAGACAAGCTGGATAGGCTTCAGACGTAGACCAGTCTACTATTAGAAGAAAACCTGCCTAGTTATGTGCAGAGGCTCATCACCAGAAGGTTGCTAAATTAAAGGCAATTATTTTTGGCTACAACAATTCATGAACCAATCTACTAAGGCAAAGATAGCACTCCATCTGAATTGAAAAGAGGAGTAAATGCATGAATCATTTGAGATCTTGGAATATTGTTATTATTATTATTATTATATCACTGGATTTTTCCTTGTTTGAATCCAGATTTAGCACAGACGATTCCATGTGATGGCAAGGTTTTTGCTTTCCAGATAAAGAGACTGATTTTCTGACTAGATGCTGATAATATAAAACTGATGGTTTTTTAACCTCATAATCCCTACCTTGACATTCTGGATAAACAGCAAGTCCTTATGCTTACCAATGCATCTGAGTCAATCACACTACTCTATCCTTGCTGAGTTGAAATATGAACCATTTCAACCCTTTCCAGGAGTAGATCTCAGGCAGATAGTGAAATAAGCATGGCTATACAATTTCTATGCATCATACTCCACAGTAAAGAAGTAGGATTCAGAAAAACATGGGTTCAAATCCCACTTTTGATAGTTACGATCTGTGATTCCATGGATAAGTCATGTAATTGCCTGAGTCCCAGTTTCTTTACCTTTAAAATAAGAATAATAACAACTACCTTTCATGGTTGTTGTGAAACTCAAATGAGACAATATATGTAAAATGTTTTCCAAAACATAAATTATCCAATTAAGTAACAATTTTTCCAAATATCCAAAAAAGAGGAAGATACCAAAGTTATGGGGGGAGTAACCTTAAACTTAAGAGTGCATCATCCCAAAATAATGACCAAAATGCCTATTCTTCCATGTAGACAAAATGTATATGACGATCATCTATCCACAAATTGAAAATATCCTTGATGTGAAGGTATTAGCAGGGAACAAGAAAGAGCTGAAAATGATATTCAACAATGTACTACATCTGCATCATCTCATAACTGACAGCAAGATGAAGAGAATAAAAATTTCCATTGTGCTTATTGACATCAAAAAAGCATTTGATTCAGTAAAATAAAACACCACCTTTAGGGTCCTTTACAACAAAGTATTTCCCATCCATATATCAAGATCATTCCAGGTTCCTTGGAAGATATAGCGATGGAATTAGCCCTATTCAATGACCTTTAGAGTGATAAATATCAGCCAAATCATAAAGCAGGTAGATGATTCCCATTTCCCACCCCTAGAGTATTCACCATTTGTGATAAAGGAGATCCAATACAGCATCCAGATCAAGGAGAGATTCCCTATGGTTGGAGAGTTCCACTGGTTGTTGTTTTCAAATAACATTTATTGATTGCATCAAACTCTAAGACATTGCAGAATCTTTTAAGTAATCATTCAAAGGAACTTGTCCTGTGCATTAACAGAAAATAATCACACAAATGAAGATGTATTGCTCAGATTTCAATATGCATCTGAATGGACTACAGATAGATCATCTCCCAAAGCTATGTCTATTTAGTATAGAGAGTGATTTGGACCCAGTTTTGAAGAGAAAAAAAAGATTGTGGGCTGGATGTCTTTCAGAAAATTGCAAAGTGCTTTTACTGACCCCAAGATGACCATGACAGCAAATGCCAATCTTTTCAATACAAATCATTTCACTGGTATTACTTTATGGTAGCAAAATGTCAAACATCACTGCCTTTCAAGAACTAATGATGAATATCAAACAAATGAAAGTGGAAAGGTTCATGGTGAGTGTGAACAGGTTATAAGATATAAGCAATGAGGACTTCCCAAAAAGAACAGCAGTGAAGGATGTCATCAATTGTGTGAAAGAAAGAAGGCAGGTGAATGGTTAGAGTGCTCCTTACATATCTTTATAATGTACAGAGGAACTAATGAAGTCTTCTAGCACATTGGGTAGATTTCCTGTGGTAAATCTTTTGGAGAATCTAGATAAGAACAACACCAGGATGGGTAGATATGATTGGCTTATGATATGATCATAAATAGATGAGATTACCAATCTACATGGATATTTGAGTGAATCATAGACCTAACTATGGAAGGGACCTCCGAAGCTACCTAGTTCAAATCCTTCATTTTACAGATGAGGAACTGAGGCTAAGAGAGGTTAAGTGACTTTTTCATCATCTCTGAGTAAGTAGCAGATCCATGAGTTGATCCTAGGTCCTCTGACTCCAAATACACCATTCTTCATTCTTCTACACTTCCACTGGCACTGTTATTATCAATCCTATCTGACAATTTCTCTCAGGGTCCAATTTCAATGATACTAAGTAGGAGGGAGGGGAATATAATACATATATAATAATAACTAATAATAGCTAACATTATAAAGTACTTACTATGTTCCAGGAACTAAGACTAAGCAACTGACACACATACACACATGTGCATACGTATACACACATATGAGATCTATCTACACAGATATATGCATATATATGTATTTATTCATGTGTGTATACATATATAGATGTGTACATATATAGTTGTTCAATTAAAAAAAAGGAAGCTTCATGAAAAGATTTCACAGATTTCTATCATTGAAAAAAAGAACAGCACAGCAGGGTCCAGACGCCTTTAATCCCTTACTGTAGAAGCTGCTAGGTCTTGTGTTATCCTGATTGTGTTTATACAATACTCAAATTGTTCTTCCTGACTGCTTATAATATTTTCTCCTTGACCTGGGAACTCTGGAATTTGGCTAGAATAGTTCTAGGAGTTTTCTTTTGGGTATCTTTTTCAAGAGGTGATGGGTGATTTCTTTCAATTTTTACTTTGACCTCGGGTTCTAGAATATCAGGGCAATTTTGCTTAATTATTTCTTGAAGGATTATTTCTTGGCTCTTTTTTTGATCATGGCTTTCAGGTAGTCCTATAATTTTTAAATTTTCTCTCCTGGATCTATTTTCCAGATCAGTGGTTTTTCCAATGAGATATTTCACATTGCCTTCTATTTTTTCATGTGTTTGGATCTGTTTTATAGTATCTTGATTTCGAATAAAGTTATTAGTTTCCATTTGTTCAAATCTAATTTTAAAGGAATTATTCTCTTGAGTAAGTTTTTGAAATTCCTTTTCCATCTGGCCAATTTGACTTTATAAGGCATTCTTCTCCTTATTGACTTTTTGGGCTTCTGTTGCCATTTGAGTTAGTTTATTTTTAAGGTGTTATTTTCTTCAGTGTTTTTTGGTGTCTCCTTTAGCAGGCTGTTGACTTGCTTTTCATTATTTTCTTGCATCATTCTCATTTATCTTCCTAATTTTCCTTCCACTTCTCTTACTTGATTTTCAAAATCCTTCTTGAGCTCTTCCATGGCCTGTAAGCAGTTCATATTTTTCTTGGAAGCTTTTGATGCAAGAGTTCTGACTTAGTTGTCTTCCTACCATTCCATGCTTTGATCTTTTTTGTCCCCCCAAAAGGAATCTATGGTCTAATTGCATTTCCTCTATTTGCTCATCTTGCTAGTCAATTATTTGACTTTTGAGCTCTTTGCCACAGTAGAACTCTGCTTCCAGAATGGATAGAGTTTGTCCCAAATTGCTGGGGTTTTCGCAGGTGCCAAAGCTATTAAGAGGGCACCCTCTCTACAGCCCCCACAAGCTCTGGAACACTGGCCACACACCCCAGGACCACTAGACAAGACCACAGTCCAGATCCAAGCAGGTTAAAGCAAGAGAGATTACCCTCTGAATGGTCCCTTGGTCTACCGAGGATCTGCAGACCAGAAGCTCCAGAGGCAGCTACACAGCAGCAGCTGTAGCCACTGTGCCTCCACCACTTCTCACCCCAGGGGCAGGGACCAGACCTCACTCTTTCTGCCATCCCCCTGTTCCAAGAGAGTTCCCCAATGACCTGGCATTTATGGGTTGATGAGTCCGGAAACTGCCACAGATGCTGCTCTGGCTGCTGCTGTTCAGGGCTGCCCTGGGGCCATAACCACACAGCTCATACAGGACTGTGCTTGGCTCCCTGCCTGTGTGATCCCCGATGTGATAGACTTTTCCTGTTGGCCTGCCAGGCTGCTTTCACCAGGAGATTTGTTTCTTTCTGTCACTTTGTGGGTTCTGTAGCTCTAAAATTAGTTTAGAGTCATTCTGTTACATGTATTAGAAGTGATTGGAGCAGGAGCTCATACCAAGTTCATGCTTTTACTCTGCCTTCTTGGCTCCACCCCCCAAAAGAATACATTTTTAATGTAGTTATGGTTGGAAGAGTTGTGCGGACCTCAGATCTATTCAAGGCACCTTCCATGGAGGCCATAGTGGCAACATAAAATATTCAAGGACTTGGGCACACAAAGGAGCTCACATGGAGCATAGTCACTTTGGGAAAAACAGTGTCCCAGTCAACAACTTCCAGTTTCTGTGAACTATTCTTGCTCAGCTCTATTGTTTCTATGTTTTTGGATGACCAGAAATGATATCAGCATCCACTAAATTTCAGAGATCTTAAGGAAAGCTCTAGTCATACTAATATTTTGTTGTGGTTGTTATTGTTCAGTTTTTTTCAGTTGTGTCCTGCTCTTTGTGACCCCATTTGGGGATTTCTTGGCAAATATGCAGAGGTGGCTTGCCAGTTCCTTCTCCAGCTCATTTTACATATGAGGCAACTTAGGCAGAGAGGGTTAAGTCACTTGCCCAGGGTCATACAACTAGTAAGTGCTTAAGGCTGGATCTGAGCCTAGATCTTCTTGATTCCAGGGCTGGCATTCTATTCACTGTGGCACCTAGATGCCCTGCCCATACTACTGTAGTTTTGGTAATTCTCTCAGCTAAGACAAATCCCAGGCACAATTATAAACTAAGTATGATTGATTTCCATTGGTATTTCATTGCTCTTTTAGTATTTATCTCTTGAAGTTGACACATTCTATTAGGGCTCAGTGTCATACCCTGGCAGCCATGATCGCACAATTTTCTCCTGGCAGAGGGGCAAGGAATGAGAACCTTCCTTTCCTCAGCCTCTTCACATCCAAAAAATTCTACAATATGACTGTCCCTGATTTTATGCCAGTTGGAAAGGCTGTGAGTCCTTTAACTTTGTGGATGTTTCCATGAGTCACAGCACAATCTTGCTAGTTAGGAGAATGAGTCACCATCACATTAGTGTGAATGAAGGAATAAAGATTTCTGCCTCCTTGCACAGTGAAGTGGAAAAATAACTGCTCTGGGGTTCAGACAATGTGGATTTTAGTCCTAGCTCCAAAACTTAGCAGATATATGGCCAGGGTTTCAACCTCCTGTGAGACTCAATTTCCTAATTTATAAAGTGGGACTAATAATATTTTCACTACCCACTGTACTTCATAGGATTATTGTGAGGAAAACACTTTGAAGCTGTGAAGTGATACATAAATGTGAGTTATTGCTATTACCTATTCTCTGAAGAATTGTGCTTTTCATTCAAAGAAGGCAAAAAAGCCCATCTGACCTCCATTTTTCATTTCTCAAACTTATCACCAATTGTCTTCTCATATAATTGTTGACTTGAGAAGGACCTCATAGGCAATCTAGTCCAAGATTCCCTAATATAACATGTCCCACAAGCTATTGTCCTGAGGCTGTCCATTTCACATTTGGATATCTTGAATGGTTAGGAGATTATTTCCCTAAAACTTTTTCCCCCTTAAATCCTTTAATTTAATCTCTTTTGTTCCTCAGGTCCCTTATTTTAAAGGAACTACAATTATTTCAATAAATTTATTAATATAATAAACATCTATTAAACTACTACTCAATGACAGGAAGTGTGCTAAGTGGGAGAGACAGAAAGAAAGGTAAAAACCAAAACAAAAGTCCCTGTCCTCAAGGAGCTCACAGTCTAATTGGGAAGGCCACATGGAAACAACTATGAGCATTCAAAATATATACAGAATAAAGAAGAAGTAATCTCAGAGATAAGACACTAGTATTAGGTGGAAATAGGAAAGGCTCCTTGAAAAAGGTGGGATTTTAGCAAAAACTTGAAGGAAGCTAGGGAATATTGTATGAAGAGAACAGCAAGCAGGACAATTTGGCTAAAATGTAGACTGTGTTAAGGTGAGTAATATAAAGGTAAATCAGAGACAGTTTAAAGGTTAAACTAAGGATTATATATCTCAACCTAGAGACAAAAAGGAATCACTGAAGCTTTCTGGGAGTGGGGAATAAAATGGATTTAATCCTCTGGATGGCAAATTTAATTACTATGTGGAGAACAGATTGGAGAAAGGAGAGATTAGAGGCAGGCCTGAGGGTCTTCCCCTCCCATCTTGATTTTTTTTTCTTTTTTCTAATTAAAGGGGCCATCTCTGCACTCACTTCTTAAAGAGATCTCTTCACTGAATGGGTATTACCTCACTCTAAGTACCTGACAAGACCTTAGCCTAAAAGGGTCAGGTTCTCCCATTACATCCTGAGTCATCTCCAGGAATTCTGATGACTATCTGGTCACTGGATCCAGATGGCTCTGGAGTAGAAAGTGAGGTTGGTGACATTGCACTGACCTCCCTCACTCAATTCAGTGAACTGCAAGACAGGTCATCATTTTCCTGATGCTATGGTCCTCTTCAAAAATGAAGGTCGGAGGGGCATAGCCAAGATGGCAGATTCCAAACACCTCCAATATCTATAAATAAAATGACTCTAAACAAATTTTAGAGCTATAAAACCCAAAAAATCACAGAGAGAAACAAATCTCCTGCTGAAGTCAGCCTGCCAGGTTGACAGGAAGGGTCCATCACACCAGGCTGGGAGCTGCACATAGTCCCCACTCGACAGCCAGAGCAAACTTCAGGAGAGTAAATCACCAGCAGCTGTGGCAGTTTCCAGACTTCTCAACCCATAAATGCCAAAGAGAAAGTAAAAAGTCAATAGGGAACCCTGTTGGAAATGGGTGAGAGAAGAGCCTGGTCCAGCCCCTGGCCCCAGGGTGGAAGAGGTGGTGGAAGCACAATGGCTGCCTCTGCAGATCCTGGCCTGCAGATCCTAGGAGGACCAAGTGACCATTCAGAGGTTAATCACTCTTGCTTTGACCTGCTTGGATCTAGGTCAGAGTCTTATGTGGTGGTCCTGGGGTGAGGAATGCCACTGTGCCAGAGCTTGTGGTGGCTGTAGAGAGGTCACCCTCTTCATAGCTCTGACAATAGCTCTGACAACTGTGGAAAACCCCAGAAATGTGGGACACAATTCTCTCCACAAAGTTTTACCATGGCAAAGAGATCAAAAGTCAAGTAATTGGCTGGCAAGATGAGCAAGCAGAGAAAACACAAGCAGACCATAGAATCTTTTTGGAGGGACAAACAGGATTAAAACATGGAACCAGGAGAAGTTAATGCAGTCAAAACTCCTGCATCAAAAGCTTCCAAGAAAAACATAAACTGGTTACAGCCATGGAGGAGTTAAAGAGTGATTTTGAAAATCAAGTAAGAGAAGTAGAGGAAAAATTGGGAAGAGAAATGAGAATGATGGAAGAACATCATGAAAAGAGAGTCAACAGCCTGACTGAAGAAAATGACACCTTGAAAAGTAGACTAATTCAAATGGCAAAAGAAGCCCAAAAAGCCAATGAGGAGAAGAATGCCTTATAAAGCCAAATTGGCTGGATGGAAAAGGAATTTCAAAAATTCCCTTAACAGAAAAATTTCTTCCAAATTAGATTGGAGCAAATGGAAGCTAATGACTTTATTAGAAATCAAGATACTATAAAACAGATCTAAACAAATGAAAAAAATAGAAGGCAACATGAAAATATCTCATTGGAAAAACCACTGATCTGGAAAATAGATACAGGAGATATCATTTAAACATTATTGAACTACCTGAAAGCCATGATGAAAAACAGAGCCTAGAAATCATCCTTCAAGAAATTCTCAAGGAAAATTGGCCCAAAATTCTAGAATCAGAGGGCAAAATAGAAATTGAAAGAATTCACTCATTGCCTCTTGAAAAAGATCCTAAAAAGAAAATGGTCTAACACAACCTGTAAGTGGACCTAGCTGCCTAAATGGGGATCCAGCTAGTTCAGCAACTCAGCTTATCCTCTCCCTCTCTGTCTCCCTCTTTTTTTTCTCTCCAAAGGAAGCTAAAATTTGATGTCCAGAAGCTGCCCACTTAACTTGGAGTTTACTGACTAGATTACTTCCTTCCTTCCTTCCTTCCTTCCTTCCTTCCTTCCTTCCTTCCTTCCTTCCTTCCTTCTTTCTTTCCTTCCTTCCTTTTGTCTTATTTCACAAAACCTTAAACCCAGTTCACTCTGAAGATTTAATGACTGTATTTTGGGCTCTCCAGGCTTAGAGTGAATGTCAAATGCTAACTGTTTCTCTTCTGAACAGCCACCCCTTTTAAGGGTCTTCCCCTCCCAGCTTGATTTTTTTCCTTTTTTTCTAATTAAAGGTGCTTTTCCTTCATTCACTTCTTAAAGAGGCCCCTTCACTGTATGGGCATTACCTCACTCTAAATGAGTACCTGGAAAGGCCTTAGCCTAAAAAGTCCAGGGTCTCCCACTGCATGCTCAGTCATCTCTAGCCATCCTGGTGAATAACTGGTTACTGGATCCAGATGACTCTGGAGGAGAAAGTAAGACTGGTGACCTTGCATAGTCATCCCTCACTCAAATTAAAGTCAACTCCAAGTCATGTCATCATTTCCCTGATGTCATGGTCCTCTTCAAGAACAAAGGACAAACACAACAACCTATTTCAAAAGTTCAGGTGATATTCTATTATTTGAATGAGAATGGCAACCAGGTAAATTGGGAACTACATGAAAGAAATAAGCAGATTTTAGAAGACTTGGCAAATTATGGATGTGATGAATGATAGAGAGAGAAGAATCAAGAATAACTTGAATTTTGGGAACATCTTCCCATTGCCTGGATATGGATACTCACCTTTTCCTCCTTTTCTTCTCATCCTTACTTTTCTAACTCTTCTGCTACTCTAGTATTCCTCCCTCACCCTTTTTCTTTATAACCCCCAGATCTCTTTTGGAGCTACTGCTGTCTTATCTCATCTCTTTTTGTCTTTCTTGTGACAATCATTGGAATTAAAAAAAACTTATTTATAAAGCAGCAGTCATCAAAACTACTTGGTACTGGATGAGGTATAGAGCAGTGGATCAATGGAATAGATTGGGTACACAAGACTCAGCAGTCAATGACTATAATAATCTACCCTTTGATAAATCCAAAGACCCCAGTTTTGGGGATAAGAATTCACTATTTGACAAAAACTTCTGGGAAAACTGGAATATAATATAGCAGAAACTGGCCATAGACTATTATCTAACACCATATACCAAAATTGTCTAAATGGGTGCATGATCTAGGTATAAAGGATGATACTGTAAGCAGTTTGAGAAAGCAAGGAATAGTTTACTTGTCAGATTTATGGAGAGGGAAAGATTTCATGACCAAACAAGAATTAGAAAGCATTATAAAATGCAAAATGGATAACTTTGATTACAAGAAACTGAAAAGCTTCTGTACAAACAAAGCTAATGTAACCAAGATTAAGAGAGAAGTTGGAAATAATTTTTACAACCAATATCTCTGATAAAGGCCTCATTTCTAAAATATACAGAGAATTGAGTCAAATCTATAAGAATATAAGTCATTCCCCAATTGATAAATGTCAAGGGATATGAACAGGCAGTTCTCAGAGGAAGAAATTAAAAATATCTATAATCATATGACGAAATGCTCTAAATCACTATTGATTAGAGAAATGCAAATCAAAACAACTCTGAGGTACCACATCTCACCAGTCAAACTGGCTAAGAAGACAAAACAGAAAAATGATAAATGCTGGAGAGGATGTGGAAAAATTGGAACACTAATACATTGCTGGTGGAGTTGTGAACTGATCCAACCATTCTGGAGAGCAATCTGGAGCTATGGCCAAAGGGCTGTAAGTAATTTCATATCCTTTGACCCAGCAATACCACTTCTAGGGTTGTATCCCAAAGAGACCACAGAAGTGGGAGGAAGACCCAGATGTACAAAAATATTTATAGCAGCTCTATTTGTGGTAGCAAAGAATTGGAAATTAAGGGGATGCTCATCAATTGGGGAATGGCTAAACAAGTTATGGTATATTAATGTAATGGAATACTATTGTGCCATAAGAAATGAAGAGTAGATCGATTTCATATCTATATGGAGAGGCTCATATGAACTGATGCTGAGTGAGAAGAGCAGAACCAGGAAAAAATTTGTACACAATTACAGATACCACATGTGTGTTATGACAAACTTTGATAGACCAGAGTCTTCTCAGAAATGCGGGGTTATAAGTAAACTCCAAAAGACTCATGATGGATAGAGATGTCTACATTCAGAGAAAAAACTGGAAAGAACAGAGTTTGAATGCAGATTGAAGCAAATTACCTGCACTTTCTTTTTCTTGTTTGTTTTTGTTTCCTCTTTCCCATTGTTCATTCTATCTGATACAGTCCTTTATAACCTGACCAATGTCTAATGTGAAGGTATCTGCAGATCCTATACCTGATTGTATGCCACCAAAAGGGGGGAAGGGGAAAGAGGGAGAGAAAATTTGAAACTCAAAGAACTGGGGAACTGAATCTTGTAAACTCAAAGTAAACGAACAAATCGATAAAGACAAAAAAAAAATTACTTACTTTTAGTTTACAACATTCAGTTCCATAATCCCTTGAGCTCTAAATTTTCTCACCCTTCCTCTCCTCCCCACTGCTCCCCATGGTGGCATGCAACCTGATATACGTTGTACAAATACCTTCACATTAAACATTAGTTAAGTTGCAAAGAAGAATCATGACCAATGGAATGAACAATGAGAAAGAAGGAACAAAACCAAACCAAAAAGAGAGAAAGCAAGTAATTTGCTTCAATCTGCATTCAAACTCTTTAGTTCTTTCTCTAGATGTGAATAGCCCTCTCCATCATGAGTCCCTTGGAGTTGTCTTATAACCTTGCATTGCTGAAAGAAGCCCAGTCTATCAATGATATGATGCATCTGTAATTGTCCACAAAGTTCTCCTGGTTCTGCTCGCCTCCCTCAGCATCAGTTTACATAAATCTCTCCATGTTATTATGAAGTCCATGTGGTTGTGATTGTTAACCCAGGAGTAGAACTTTATATTTGTTTTTATTTGCCTTCATTTTTTTTAGATTCACCTATTCCATGACTGAAGCTGATTTGGAGGGGGTGGTGAATATTCATGACAAAACATCAGTAGGTTCATTGACATGAAAAACATTCGAAAGAAGAAAAAGTATTTTACTTTCCCCTCCCCTCCAAAAAAAAAAAACATCAGGGGGAAATGATTTGAAGTAAGAGTCAGCAATGTTATTATTGAGTGACTGAACTCCTGTCTCCATCAGATAATTACTCTAATGTGGTATGGATGGACATATAGTCTTCCTATTTGGGATTTGTGACAGAACACTTTGGATTTTTTTCCTAAAATAACGCACACTCTATAATAGATCTGTGAAAAAAAATTTCCTCTTTCCTCCCATTTATCCCTTAAATAGTTTAAAAGAAAAAAATAGGAAAAAAGTCTCATTTACCTAGGAAGATTGTAGAATCACAAAATTTTTTAGTTTCAAAGGATTTTTAAAAATCATCTGATCCAATCCATCATTTTATAGGTGAAAAAACTTATAAGCAAAGTTATTAAATTATTTTCCTGATGTTCCCCTTCTATCTAGGTCTCCTGACCTCTGCCCTTTTATTCAACCAGTTACATCTCAGGAAAGTGAAAGTAGCTATTCAAAAGTGACAGAGAGCACATCAACTAATTCATTATTCATTCAATTAATTACAACAATTATTTAGTGCATATCTACTATGTAATGAGTTTAATATTGTAAAAGGATCCTAAAGAAGTATATAATAATGGCATCTATATAGTATTTCAAAAATTTTAACATGTTTTGCATACTTTATATTATTTGAACCTCAAAACAGCCTATAAGTTAGATGTCACACATATTATTATGTCCATTTTATGAATAAGGAAATTGAGACTCTGAAAGATTGATTTACTTATGGTCATCCAGCAAGTTAAAAGTATGAAATGGTATATGAAATAAAATTCTCTAGACTCCAAGTCCAGGATTCTATCATACCACAGAGTCACTCATATAAATGATTCCTGGTCATGAACCCAACCCTAGATTATTCCTCCCATCTGCCTCCTCTGCCTCTACTCACATGCTATTGAATGGGTCTGGAGGAAGTCAGGCAACTGTACTGACTGGGACTACTACCTAATTTCAGCAAAGCCCTCAGAGCAACAGGACAACCCTATGAATCCTCTCCAATTCATCCTCTATTTTACTCTTCAAAATGGCTTTCCCAAATTTCCTCTTTAAAACATAGATTAAAGAGAATGATGAACAGATATTACTCAAGCTACCGAGGGCTCTGAGTTGTAGGATAAGGAGTCTGGACTAGATTTAACGAAAAATGGAGCATTATAGATTCTAGAGGTCATGAATTACTGAATGAAAGTTAGCATTTTGACAAGATTTGACTTCTTGGTGAGACAAACTGGAACATGGTAGTCAATGCTGAGGTTTACGCTAAAATGGCAGAAAGAAACCATTCAGAGAAATAAGGCAAAGGAAGAAAGCAACAAAAGTTGGTGATACTTTGAATATTGGAGCCAAGGAGAAAAAGGTGTTAAAGTTGATTCCAAGATTTCAGCACTCAGTGAGAGATTTAATAAAATGGGAGTTTTGGGGAAAATAATTGGTTTGGAGTCAAGATGATTCGCTCAGCTTTGGACATGTTAAGTGTGAGTTGATCTGAAAAAAAATAGCATCTCTAAATGAAGATATCCTGGAGAAAGCCAGAGGTCAGGTGAAAAGTCAGGACAGAGGAGGCAGACTTGGGAGTCATTAGCATAAGTATCATTATTGAGATTATATGATATCTTCAAGAGAAAGAATAGAAAGACATGAGCAGCAGAGTCAAGACTTGAGCCTTGAGGAATGCCCATAGCTAGGAAGCCAGAAAAAGAAAGATAAGAAATCATCAACAGAGACAAAGAGGGAGCAATTAGAAAAGTATAAGGAATGATGGAATAGTCTAGTGTCAGAGGCCAAGAGACAGAAGAACTTCAAGAAAAAAAGGAATTATCAATAGTATAAAAACATGTAAGAGGTCAAGAACATGACAGAGGATAAACATTTGATTTGTCCATGGCCTTCTTTTAGATAGTTTTAATAGAGTGACGGAAACAAAAGTCTGATCACAGAAGATTGAGGGAGTATTTGGGAAATGGAGACTGTGCGTCTAGTTCGAATTTCAGATATTTAAATGAGATTAGCTAAGGTTTGTTATTAGATTGGGAGATGACTATACAAAATCTGTTCATCTCTCACTTCATTTATTTGTATTGATGGCAGCATAATATAAGAAGTTTTCTCATGAGAAGACTTGGTTTATAAGACTTCCCAGTCAGATTTTCACATGGAAAGGGATTTCATATACAATGACTATAGTTTTTAATAATATCTCTAACTGTAATAATTGTCATTATCCAATAGGATTCAACAGTGAATAGGTGAGGACAGCACTAGTTTAATTATATGCAAATCACATGCAATTGCCTACAGAAGCAAGTTGAAGCTGAAAAGAAAAAAATGCTTAGGGTATTTACAAATATGAATCATATAATAATAATTATATTTGACATTAATGTCATACTTTAAATTTTGCAAAGCACTTTGTATATATTATTCCATTTGAATTTCACAATACCCATGAGGTAGACACTAAAGGTATTATTATCTCTATTTTGCTAATGAGGAAACTGAGATTCATAGACGTTAAGTGACTTGTCAATGTCAATAGAATGAACAAGTATTAAAAGGCAGGACATGAATCCTGGTCTTCCTGAATAGAGGTTTAGCCCTCTAACCATCACACTGCACTATGTCCTTTTAATGGGTAATGGCACTAGAAAACATAACCATGAGAAAACCATAGGCAAAATGTTGAGATTAGCAAGTTTCTTTCCTGTCTTCTAGTCTCGGATATCAAAAACCCTCTTCACCATCTGGATGGTGAAGGCACAACCCCTCCTAACTCATGCACGAAGACTTAGTGACATTTTGTACTCACTTTCCTCTTTCTATTGAGAACTACCCACAAGAAAGAATCTGCTGTATGTCATTTATACCTTCATTGAATCCTAATCCCCAGTGTTAACTCTTCCAGAGTTTTTGTACTTTATATCTCATCTCTAATTGTGGAAAAATAAGGTTTTTTAAAAAATTATTTATTTTTAATTTTCAACATTCATTTCCAAAAGATTTTGAGTTACAATTTTTCTTCCTATCTTTCCCCTATCCCCCATCCCAAAATAGCAAGCCTACTGAATACCCCTTTCCCCAATCTGTTCTCTCTTATATCCTCCTCCATCAACCCCCTAACTTTCTAGTAGGGCAAGATGGATTTCTACACCCCAGTGCCTGTATATCTTATTTCCCAGTTGCATGTAAAACACAAATGTTTTTTAAACATTTTTTTTAACTTTGAGTTCCAGAATTTTTCCCTTCTTCCCCTCCTCACCCGCCCCCACTGGGAAGATAAACAATTCAATATAGGTTGTACATGTGTAGTTACCCAGATCTTTTCCATCGTAGTTGTATTGTGAAAGACTAACAATATTTCCCTTCATCCTATCCCACCCCCACTTATTGTTTTCTCCTTTGACCCTATTCTTTTTCAAAAATATTTGCTTCTAACTACCCTTTCCCCCAATCTGCCCTCCCTTCTATCATACCCCTTCTTATCCCCTACCCCCCTATTTTCCTGTAGGGTAAGATACTCAATTGAGTGTTTATGTTATTCCCTCCTTAAGCCAAATTCAATGAGAATAAGGTTGTCCCATTCCATTTCACCTTTCTGCTCTTCCCCTCCATTGTAACAGTTTTCTCTTACCTCTTTTATATGAGATAATTTACCCTAACCTGTCTCTCCCTTTCTCCTTCTCCCAATAAATTCCTCTCTCACCTCTTAATTTTATTTTTTTTAGATATCATCCTTTTATATTCAACTCATCCTGGGCCCTCTGTCTGTGTATACATTAACATACATATGCCCCCACTCACTTTGTTTATTAATTTATTTGCTTTTTGGAGGGCAGTTGGGGTTAAGTGACTTGTCCAAGATCACATGGGTAGCTTTTGTGCTAAGTGTCTGAGGTCAGATTTGAACTCAGGTCCTCCTGAATCCAGGGCCGGTGCTCTATTCACTGTACCACCTAGCCACCCCCACATATATATTTATATACACATACACCCTCCTATACATACATTTATATGTATGTATACATATATTTACATACATATTCCCTTCAACTATGTATGTATGTGTATGTGGGTATATATGTATATATACACACACATACATTCCCTTCAACTATCCTCATACCGAGAAATGTCTTATGAGTTACAATTATTGTTTTTCCATGTAGGAATGCAAATACTTCAACTTTAATAAGTTCCTTATGATTTCTTTTCCCTGTTTACCTTCTCATGCTTCTCTTGCTTCTTGTATTTGAAAGTCAAATTTTCTGTTCAGCTCTGGTTTTTTCATCAAGAATCCTTGAAATTCCTCTATTTCATTGAATGGCCACATTTTCCACTGTTGCATTATACTCAGATTGGCTGGGAAGGTGATTCTTGGTTTTAGTCCTAGCTCCTTTGACCTCTGGAATATAATATTCCAAACCCTTTGATCCCTTAACATAGAAGCTGTTAGGTCTTGTATTATCCTGATTGCATTTCCACAAAACTCAAATTCTTCCTGACTATTGCTGTATTTTCTCCTTGAACTGGGAACTCTGGGATTTGGCTATAATATTCCTAGGAGTTTTCTTTTTGGCATCTTTTTCTTTTCTTTTTTTTTATGCTTTATTAACTTCTGATTTACATCATTCATTTCCACCAGATTTTGAGTTACAAATTTTCTCCCCATTTTCCCCCTACCCACCGCCCCAAAATAGCAGTCCCACAGGATATCCCCTCCTCCAATCTGCTCTCTCCCATATTTTCTCCCATACCCCTTTCAACTTTTCCAGTGGGTCTCTATGCCTCAGTGCCTGTATATCTTATTTCCCAATTACATGTAAGATGGTATTAATAATAGTATATATATATATATATATATATATACACACACACACACACACACACACACATATATATATATACATATATATACATCTATATATTTGAAAATTTGCTTTAAAAATTTTCAATTCCAGATTCATTCCCTTCCTTCCTTGTCACCCACCCTTACTGGGAAGATAAGCAGTTCAGTATAGGTTGTACATGTGTAGCTAATGCAAAACAAAAACATAGTAGATATATTGTAAAAGACTGACTATATTTCCCTCCCTCCTATCCCACCTCCCACTTGTTCTATTCTCTACTTTGATCCCATCCCTTTTCAAAAGAGGGTGCTTCCAACTTCCCTTCCCCCCAGAGCCTGACCTCCCTTCCATCATCCCTCCTCTCATCCCCTTCCCCCCTACTCTCCTGGAGGGTGAGATACCCTATTTAGTGTGTATTTCACTCCCTTCTCAAGCCAAATTCAATGGTAATAAGGTTGACCCATTCCCTTTTGCCTTCCTATTCTTACCCTCCATTGTAACCATTTTCCCTTGCCTCTTCTATATGAGATAGTTTACCCCAATCTGTGTCTCCCCATCTCCTCTCCTTATATTCCTCTCACGTCTTAATTTCACCTTTTAAGTATCATCCCTCCCTATTATATTGGCCCTGTGCCCTCTATCTATGTATACCTGTAAACATATATACACACATTCACATATGTATTCATATGCCCATATACCCTCATATTTATATATATATTTCTAATCCCTTCAACTACTGAGAAAAGTTTCATAAGTTACAATTATTGTTTTTCCATGTAGGAATGTTAATAGTTCAATTTTGATAAGTTCCTTATGATTTCTTTTCCCTGTTTACCTTCTCGTGCTTCTCTTGCTTCTTGTATCTGAATGTCAAAATTTCTAGTGAACTCTGTTTTTTTCATCAAGAATGCTTGAAAGTCCTCTCTTCCACTGAATGACCATATTTTCCCCTGAAACATGATACTCAGTTTTGCTGGGTAGGTGACTCTTGGTTTTAATGCCAGCTCCTTTGATCTCTGGAATATCATATTCCAAGCCCTTCGATCCCTCAGTGTAGAAGCTGCCAAATCCTGGGTTATTCTGATGATGTTTCCACAATATTCAAATTGTTTCTTCCTGGCTGCTTGTAATATTCTCTCCTTAATCTGGGAATTCTGAAACCTGGCTATAATATTCCTAGGAGTTTTCTTTTTGGGATCTTTTTCAGGATGTGATCAGTGGATTCTTTCAACCCCTATTTTGCCCTCCGGTACTAAAACATTAGGCAGTTTTCTTTGAGAACTTCCTGGAGGATGATTTCTAGGTTCTTACTTTGGTCATGGCTTTCAGGTAGTACAATAAATTTTAAATTATCTCTCCTGGATCTATTTTCCAGGTCAGTGGTTTTTCCCATGAAATATTTCACATTGCCTTCTATTCCTTCATTTGTTTGGATCTGTTTAACAGCATCTTGATTTCTCATAAAGTCATTAGCTTCCATTTGCTCCAATCTAATTCTGAAGCAATGATTCTCCTCATTGAGCTTTTGAGATTCTTTTTCCATCTGGCAAATTCAGCTTTTTAAGGCATTCTTCTCCTCATTGCCTTTTTGAGCCTCCTTTGCCATTTGAGTCAGTCTGTTTTTTTAAGGTATTATTTTCCTCAGTTAGGCGGTTGACTCTCATTTCATAATTTTCTTGCATTATTCTCATTTCTCTTCCCAATTTTTCCTCCACTTCTCTTATCTGCTTCTTATGGTCCTCTATGGCCTGTAACCAGCTTTTATTTTCCTTTGAAGCTTTTGGTGCAGGAATTCTGACTTCACTGTCTTCCTCCTGTTCCATGCCTTGCTCCTTTTTATTCCCAAAATAGGATTGTAATGTTGGAATCTTCTGTCTGCTTTGTTTCCTTTGCCTGCTCATTTTGCCACTCAGTTACTTGACTTTTGGGCTTTTTGCCACAGTAGGACTCTGCCACCAGACAGGGGAGATTTCGACCCAAATGCTGGGGTCTTCTCAGCTGCTGGAGGTATTAGATTGGTGCCCTTTCTGAGTTCTCCACACGCTCTGGTAAGCTGGACACACCCCAGGACCTCCACCCTAGACTGCAATCCAGATCCAAGCAGGTTAAAGCCAGAGTGATTACCCCTCAGACTGGTGCTTGGTCCCCCTACACTCTGCAGGCCAGGAGCTGAAGCTGCCACAGTGACACTGGCTGGCTGTGCTGGTGTCTCAGTGGCTTCTCGCCCCGGGGATAAAAGCCACACCCTCCCACTTACTGGTCCCAAAGTCTAGACTGCACTGACCTCTCACTTTGTCCTTCGCATCTGTGTTGATAAATCTGGAAACGGCCACAGCTGCTGCTGATCTAGAGTCCCTTTGGCTGGAGGTGGCTGGTCAGGCCCACCCTGGGGCTAAAGCCTCGTTGTGGGGCTGGGCTCAGCTCCCAGAGTGTTGTGCTGGCCGATTCCTGCAGTCCTGCGAGGCTGTCCTCAGCAGGAGCTTAGCTTCTCTGTGTCATTTTGTGGGTTCTGCAGCTCCAAAGTTTGTTTGGAGTCCCCTTTCTACATGGATTGGGGAAGGTAGAACCTGGAGCCACGGGAAGGTTGTACTTCTATTCTGCCATCTTGGCTCTGCCCCTTGGGATCTTTTTCAAGAGGCAATTGGTGAATTCTTTCAATTTCTATTTTGCCCTCTGGTTCTAGAATACCAGGACAATTTTTCTTGATAATTTCTTGAAAGATGGTGTCTAGGCTCTTTTTTTTTTTTTAATCATGGCATTCAGGGAGTATTATCTCTCCTTGATCTATTTTCCAGGTCAGTGGTTTTTCCAATGAGATAGTTCACACTGCTTTCTATTTTTTCATTTGTTTAGATCTATTTTACAGTATCTTGATTTCTCATAAAGTCATTAGCTTCCATTTGCTCCAACCTAATTTTGAAGGAGTTATTCTCTTCAGTAAGTTTATGAAATTCCTTTTCTATCTGTCAAATTCAGCTTTTTAAGGCATTCCTCTCCTAACTGGCTTTTTGAGCCTCTTTTCTCATTTGAGTTATTCTATTTTTTAAGGTGCTATATTCATCAGTGTATTTTGGGGTCTCCTTTAGCAGGCTGTTGCCTTGCTTTCCATGATTTTCTTGCATCATTATCATTTCTCTTCCCAATTTTTCCTCCACTTCTCTTACTTGATTTTCAAAATCCTTCTTGAGCTCCTCCATGGCCTGTAAGCAGTTCATGTTTTTCTTGGAAGCTTTTGATGCAGGAGTTCTGACTTCACTGTCTTCCTCCTGCTCCATGCCTTGATCCTTTTTGTCCCCCCCAAAATAATTCTATTGTCTTTTTGTGCTTCCTCTGCTTGCTCATATTGCCAGCCAATTACGTGACTTTTAAGCTCTTTGCCATGGTAGAACTTTGCTTCCAGAGTGGAGAGAGATGTGTCCCAAATTTCTTGGGTTTTCACAGTTGCTGGAGCTAGGAGGAGGGCACCCTATCTACAGGCCCCACAAGCTTTGGCACACGCTGGCATTCCTCACTCCAGGATAACCACCCAAGACTGCCACCCAGATCCAAGCAAGTCAAAACAAGAGTGATTACCCTCTGAATGGTCATTTGGTCCCCTTATGATCTTCAGGCCAGGAACTACTGAGGCAGCCATGTGGCACAACTGCTGTGCCTCCATTGCTTCTTGCCCCAGGGGCAGGGGCCGGACCTGGCTATTCTGTCCCCTCTTTTCCAGTCCAGTTTCCTACTGGCCTTTCCCTTTGTCTTTGGCATTATGGGTTGAGAAGTCTGGAAACTGCCACAGCTGCTGGTGATTCCCTCTCCTGAAGTCTGCTTTGGCAGCTGCTGTTCAAGGCCACCCTGGGGCTGGGACCACGTGGCTCATGCTCATTGTGCTCGGCTCCCAGCTCAGTGCAATAGACCTTTCCTGTCTGCCAAGATGCCTTCAGCAGGAGATTTATTTCTCTCTGTCACTTTGTGGGTTCTGTAGCTCTAAAGTTTGTTTAGAGTCATTTTTTTTACATGTATTGGAAGTCATTGGAGCGGGAGCTCACACTAAGTTTGTGCTTCTACTCCACCATCTTGGCTCTGCCCTCGATTTTTCTTCTTTATTAATGGTTTTCAAACATGTAATACGAGTGATGGAAATATTTTTTGGGGGGGAGGGCAGCAAAAACATACCTATTAGCCAACTGTGTAGAGCACTTGTGAGTAATGGCAAGGTCAAGGACATGAACATTCCTGTAGCTAAGGATGAATGGAACAGTAGGTCATGGTAATGGAGTAGTAAAACTGGGACATTAGGGTATTTGAGAGGGTATCATTTTGTATATGGAAGTACCCAAGTATGAAGACAGAAAATTAGGAGAAAAGACTGTGACCCAGGTACTAAAATTAGTGAGTATGAAAGAATAATATCTAGAGGAAAGGGGTAATTAGATAAGATCAGGACTTAGATTTCATGATAAATTGGATATGGTGAACCTCCAAGGAGGAGAGGTTTCTTGGTTAAGATAGTCAAAGGATGATGTGGAAGTGGCAATGGGGAGCAGAGAATAATCAGAATCTCTATCACAACCAGTAAATTTGGAGGTATAAGAGAAAGTGAAGCTAGTACTAGAAAGGGTAGAAAGGTAAAGCATGTCATAAGGAGAGAGCTATGTCTCAATGAGGACCAAAATAGGGAAGTCATGAAAAACAAAAAGTTTTAAGATGAAAGGATGTTTTTTTAATTGTGGAGCAAGTATTCTAGATGACATAGGAGAAGAGATTGGTAGCTCTCTTGTGAAGCATGTAAGGGGTAGAATCTATCCCCAAGGAGTTTTTTTGTTTGTTTCATTAGCTGTCCCATTCTTGTTAACATTGTAGAAAAAGAAATACCACTACTACTGCCAACCAAAATAATTCCTATTTCTTGTTCTTGACTTTCCTCATATACTTATATCATTCTATGTTTTAGAAATCCTGATGCTATTCTGATAATCTCCACCCCTCACCCCTGGATTATTTTACCCATACAACCTGCTAGCCTCAAATCAGCAGGTCTGGACTAGAGATGAACCAAAAGCATGCTATTAAATTCAAGGTCTCTTAGGTTCCTAGTAGTAATCCTATTATGAATGGCAATACACTACTACTTGTGAATGTAGCTCATAAACCCTGATTGGCATGCTTCCCATTTACACAAATTAATCACCATGATACCACTAAATGTTAACCAAAACACTGATTTAACAGTAATGCAAAATCATGATAAATGATAACATCATGGTTAATCTATGGTAAATTCAATAATGATCCAGAGTTCATACATAAATCTTGTTCACACTATCCCACCAATACTCTTAGTGACTTTGGGGAATAGTAGGTACATACTTTTATAGAAACCTGTCAGAGAGGCAAATGAGGTAGAAAACTCATTGCTTAAGGAACCTTATAAATCTAGAATGCAGGTTTCATTGTCCTTGTTTTTTCATAAAGAATTCATATTACACAGAACTACCTGTTCTCTTTCTCTTCCTGAGCAAAACCACTCTTCTTCTACCCCTCAAGTTGAGGAAGCAGTGACAATATCTTTTAACTTTCATTTTTTCTTAAGATGGTGCTAAGATAATTTTATACTATTATAGTGATAAGCAATTCCCTTAAATCAGAAAAATGCAAACCTCTTCATGTTGGTTCTCTGAGCGACGGAGAGAAACCAAGCCAACCTTTCACTCAATGTGATTCTGTATTGTCCAATAATACCTCAGCATATGATTACTTAACAATGTAGCTCACAGCAAAGCCCAGCAGGTTGGTTCTCCAGGCAGTGGAAACAAACACAACCAACTTTTTACTTAACAGGATTCTGTGTCATCCAATAAAATCATACCATCTTATTTCAGCAATGTAAGATGAATGAAGGAAGGAAGGAAGGAAGGAAGGAAGGAAGGAAGGAAGGAAGGAAGGAAGGAAGGAAGGAAGGAAGGAAGGAAGGAAGGAAGGAAGGAAATGCTTCTTTCTCCTATCTGCTATTCTCTCACCAACCAATGGGGGCAGAGGAGAGCAACCAGGTATTTCAGAGTGGTTTCACCTCTCTCAAATCTTAAATGGCTTCAATGGGCAACAGATGAAAATTAGCAGTGTTCAGCTTCTCTTCATTTAGTAGACTCCTAGAATTTTCTTCAGCCAATCTACAAAGCGATGCTTCTTTTCTAATCAGTAAGCTTCCAAGTATAGCAGCTAAAGTCTTCCTGTCAGCTGACTGCACATGCTAGTCTTCTCACTCAGCTCCTGCTGCCTTGTTAACTGTCCTGTTATATTTGTAACTCCTCTCCTGCTGGGTTTTTCACTGCTTCTAATGCCTCAAATCAGAGCTTGCTGGTGGTCTTTTTCCTATTAGGTAAAACTCTTAAAAATTGGCTTTCTGTTAGTTATAAAAGCAACAGACCTCATTTAATCTTCCCACCATACCCAAACAGCTATTTATTAACCTTTTTTGTGAATTTTAACCTCTCAAGCTCTAAAAACAGTCACAGGTAAATGAACTGAGAGACTACAATGTCATGAAACCTCAGTCACTTTTCTGCCATCAAAGACATTCTTTCTGCCCTCTATAGAGTTCTCCCACAGGCTGTGGCTATCCTCACAAATTAACAGAATAATTTTTTTTCCATCCATGGATTTTTCATCAGTTTTTCATGTACAAGAATTGTTTTTTGCTCATTTCAGACACCAAAATTTTTCCATATTAATTCCCAATATATGAATACTTTACTTCCTTTGCAATATTTAAAACAATTTTTCTCTGCTTAATATCCTATTTTCTTTCCTGCAAGTTCAGTTTTTGCCCCGTTCAGCAGATTGATTACATATCATCAAAACTGACATTCCCTTTAGGCAGAGTACCCACAGTTAAGGGTATGATATACTATGTGGGCAGAAGGAGGGGAAATAAAGGAAAGGAAGGAAGGTGCATTTAAGTGAGGGGATGTAAGTAAGAGATTTAAGCGAGGAAGAGCTGTGCAAAATCACCAGCCTCACTTTCTCCTCCAGAGGCACGTGGATCCAGTGGCACGTGGATCCAGTGGCAAGATATAGATCAGGAAGACTGGAGATGCCCCAGTGCAGTGGGAGAAATTGGACTTTTTAAGCTAAGGTCTTTCCCAGGTCTCAGTGTGACTGAGGCAATACCTATTCAGTGATTAAGGTTAGATGAGAAATTAGGCAAAGGATGGTCTCTTTTACCTAGTAAAAAATAAAAATCAATCTGGGAGGGGAAGACCCTCAGGATTTCTAGCCAAAACAGAAACATTTTGTCATTTACATTCAGTCTGAGCCAATTAGGACCCAAACAATGACCAAGCAGGGCTTGGCCTGGGACTTATTGTTGGCCAATCAATGAGAGCCAAAGTGATTTATATTTAAGTCTTGTTTCTTAAGAGAAATAAAAAGATTTCAGAGATCAAAATTTACATTCCTTTTTAGCAGAGCATCCTGTAAGGGGGAAGGGAAAGAAAGGAAGGAAGGAAGGAAGGAAGGAAGGAAGGAAGGAAGGAAGGAAGGAAGGAAGGAAGGAAGGAAGGAAGGAAGGAAGGAAGGAAAGGAAGGAAAAGAAGGAAAGGAAGGAAAAGAAGGAAAGGAAGGAAGGAAGAACTGTGTTGTCCAAATGGCCAGTTCCAGTTGGGTCTCCAGTGGAGTAGTTCCTATTTCTACTCACAGAAGTTGTTGTTTGCCATTCCTCTTAAAGAGGACCATGACATCAGGGAGGTGGTCATTGTTTGGGCTCCAATTGACCCAGATCTTCCCCAATCAGACTGATTTTTTTAAGTAGGTAAAGAGGCCATTCCCTGCCTCATTTCCTGCCTAGTCTTACTCACTGAATGGGAGTTGCCTCAGTCAAACTGAGACCTGGAAAAGATCTTAGCTTAAAAAAGCCAAGGCTCCACCTGCATCTTGGGTCATTGCCAGTGTTCCTGATCTATATCTTATCACTGGACCCAGATGGCTCTGAAGGAGAAAGTGAGGCTAGTGACTTTGAACAGTCCTCCAGTTCACTTGCATTTCATGGCATCACCTCTCTAATGTCATGGTCTTCTTCAAGAAAAAGGACAAGAAACAAAATAACACATATGAAAGAAGAAGCAGTTTACATTTACAGTCTTCTTGTATCCTATATTATGAGCTTTGGTTATATCTGCTGTGTTGTTATGTTAGTTTAGTCATGTTGTGACACTCATTACCCCGTGAGGTTTTCTTGGCAAAGATATGATGTCATTTCCTTCTCTAGCTCCTTTTACAGATAAAAAACTAAAGCAAACAGGGTTAAATGACCTGCTCAGGATCACACAGTTAATATCTGAGGCTAGATTTGAACTCAGGTTCTCCTGACTCTAGAGCAACCACTCTATCTGTCAAAACATCTAGCTACTCTGTACATCTGGTGTACAGATCTTTTAAAAATCTAAGTTGGTTGGTGAGTTACCTGTCAATCCACATCTGAATTGCTTCTGAATTTTAGTTGATTTCTTCAGATACTGAGTTGGACTTTATAGAATAGTTAGAAATTAAATAGGCAAGAAGGAGAGGGACATTCCATATATAAAAAGCAGAGTAATCACATCCACAGAGGTAGGAAGCCAAATGATTCATTTGGAGGACACAAAATAAGCCAACGTAAGTATAGAATAGAATAAATGAAGAAAAGGTATACATTATAAGGGTGGAAAGGTGAGGCAGTGCCACAATGTAGAATGATTAGAATTTCAGAAAAAAGAGTTAGAACTTTACTTCACAGTGAAGGAATTAAAAGACTGAAGACTTTTGAGCTAATGAGTTACATGAAAAGGTTTATGCATAAGAAAGATTATTCTAGAGGCAATGTGAAAGATAAATTGGAGGGAGAAGAAAGTTGGGGGGAAATGTCTGTAAGAAAGTCCTTGTCACAATTGTGAATAGGAATTCTGGCACCTTGACAAATGTAAGAGTGAAAGTATGAGTAGTTCTCAGAACTCCAAATCTTCAACCCTATAGGAGGAAGTGGAAGATAAAGGAGGTAGTTGGGGAAGTGATTTGGGGAAACAAGAGCCCTCAGAAGGAAACAAAAATATGATGGAATCCTGGCACTAATGGACAAAGTTAGACTGACGAGAGGAAAATGGGGTTTGGGTAAAGAGAGTTTGAAAGAATCCACCTGGCCATCAGTGACTTCAGGCACAGCTCCCATCAGTCTCTTTGCCCACGTTTCAGTTTTTGCTATTACAATAACTCTGGAGAAATAAGCCTTAGAAAAGTCATCAAACCCAACCCTCTAATCTTAGAGATGAGAAAACTGAGATATAGAGGTTAAGTGCATCCAAGGTCACATAGCTAAAATATGTTTGAAGCACAATCCAAACTTAGATTTTCCTGACTCTGGGCCCAGTGCTCTATTGACTAGAGCATGGTGTCAGTGGGAGCAGAAAGAATAGATTAGCTTTGAGAGATGTTGTATTCATATGTGCACATATCTTGTCCAATTTAAAAAAAATGAATGTAAGCTTCTTGAGGGCAGAGATTGTTTCATTTGTGTGTTTGTTTCCCTAGCACCCAGCAAGATGCTGACATATAGTAAATGATAATACAGGTACATATTGATTGATTGCTGAGTGAAATCACTGTGACTTGGTATTGATTGCATATAACAAGAGATAGAGGTGTTGTATTATTTTGGTAACCTCAAGATTTCATAAAGGAGGATTGGTGAATGGTAGTACCATTGACAGGAGGAAGAGATGATTCAGATGGAAAAGATAAACTCATCTTGGGATATCATGTATTTTATTTTCCAGTAATACTTGAAATTTAATTTAATACAGTTAGAGCTAATCTATATCATTCATCCATCTCATTCCTCACAGTTAGAAACTGTTGAAGGGATCTCCCAATAATACAGTGGCAAGTAGATTTTAGAGGTGGATTTCCTTGTCTGAAATGGGTCTGTTTCTGTTCATGCAGCTCAACCATGTCATGTTCTCCTTACCCAGCATGTGAATACAGATCCATCCATTCAGAGTTAGGAGCAAAAGACCTCTAAGGCTGGGTGTCAGGCAACAATTTTCCAGGACAATTGGTAGTATCATATTTGGGCCAATGAGTTACAAGTAATGTGACCTTAGTCCCAGGTACTAGAATTTTGAAAGAATACAATAAAGAATGCATATATATATATATATATATATATATATATGTTTGTGTGTATGTGTGCTTGCACATAGATAGATGATAGATAGATAGATAGATAGATAGATAGATAGATAGATAGATAGATAGATAGATAGATAGATAGATGGTTTGGAACTCAGACTAGAGTTCAGAAAGCAATAGAAGATATACAGAAGGCTGGATAATTATCAGAAAGGAGGGAAAAACTCAAGTTGAAGGTGGTTTGTCCAGAGTTTCAAGGCTGCTAAGAAGAACTGAGCTTCCAACCCATGCCTCCTGACTCCAAATGCAATGTTCTTTCCGCTATCCCTCACAAAAGCACTTTGCAGAAGGACAAAGCATTGTTAAAAAAATAAGTTGTTCTTTAAACAACCTTCTTTCGATAAAGAACCCTTTCTTTTACAAGTGTAAAGAGGGATAGAAATGTTTTCATTATCTTTTTTCTGTTCTTTTGAGTTGCAGTTGAGTTTATTTTGTGGAAGGGGGAAAGAGAATGAAACAGAGGATGGAGCAGTGGAGTGATTTGCCAACATCCCAATGACTCACTGTTAGTCCTAGAAAGGGAGCTAGAGACTTTAGTTTCCCCAGATGCAGGGTACTGTAAGGATACTGTCTTGTCAGTTCTTGGGATAATAACTAATGCTAGTACTTTGTGTTTCCATCAGAGAACAGTGAAGTGTACAGTGGTATTTTTTAGGCTTTGGTTCCACACATTTCCTAAGATACAGACCTTGAATATGTAACACAGGGGAAAGCATGTTGAATCTGGAGTCAGAGAACTATGGTTTATAACCAGGCCATACAAGCTGCTTCCTGTGTGAACTTGAACAAGTAACGTAACCTCTGTGAGGCTCATTGTCACGTTGAGTGGGTGGGATTAAATGACCCCTAGAGTCCCTCCTGACTCTAAAACTATGATCCTATCATCTAGCACAATACCATTTTATAGATGAAGATGCTGAAACCCAGACAAGGAAAATGACTTGCAGAAAGACACACAGCTAGTGTCAGTAGCAAAGCTAGGATTCAAACCCAGGTTCTTCAATTTGCAAATTCTTTTCAGTATCTCATGCTATTTTTCACACTTTTCTTCTGTAAGAGGATATTTTCCTTTATATCTTCATTAGACTATATGTACATTTGTGTTTATAAGCACCTGCTGCCATAGCACATATGTGACATGTACTGCTAGAATTCATGTATATTTTATTTTGTTTTTAATAGAACAATAGAAAGTGCAGTATACAGCTTGAATCCAGTATTAAAGAATAAGCCAGGGCTTTCCCTGCATTCAGAGAGTGTTCACAGCTTGGCACTGAAGCCTGCCATGCTATGCTTCCCACGCTTTTTAATTTAAGCTCCCCTGGCTATTGGAGATGGACTGCAAATGATGGCGACTCTCCTGATAATGCCATTCAGAGGTCAGTGTATAGTAGAAGCCAGAAGCCCAGGGATGAAGTATAGTATTTAAAATGATAAAGATTAAAAATATGTATCCCTCAACTCAGTGGAGCAAAGCTAACAACCCACATAAAGCGTCTTCATGTGGGATGATACTGTCTCTTGGAGGCAGGAGTATTGCATGCAGCTGTTATAAATCTTTTGCCTGCATACAACTGCAGAGGGAGGATGTTGCTAGCAGCACAAAACAGGAAAGCTGAAGGAAAGAATGAGGTGTGTGTGTGTGTGTGTGTGTGTGTGCGCAAGAAAAAGACAGAGAGAGAGAGAGAATGAACTAAAGAAAAAGAGTGGTACACACTTATGAGATTGGGTGTGAAAGTATTTCCCTTTTCTGTCAGCTGAAACAGTAGCTGTTTCTGTCTGATTGTAGTCTGTAGATTTACCTTTCAAATTGTATTTTGCCATAAAAAGAGCTTCTGTAAAGTGACATCTTTTATTTAGACTCTCTCTCTCTCTCTCTCTCTCTCTCTCTCTCTCTCTCTCTCTCTCTCTCTCTCTCTCTCTCTTTCTCTCTCTCTCTCTCCCTCTCCATCTCTCTCACAGTGCATATATTTCAACAGCAAATCTTCCCTCCTACTCTGTTCCTCATAGAAATAGTGACTGTTTGCCTGTCGGCTTTTATCTTTCAAAGCTCTGCCATATTTGCTTTCAACTCTTGTAGTCAAAGACAGAAAACACCAATTCCATTGAATGTAGTATTAAATAGTTTCTCCTCTACCTAGACTGTAGGTTATCCTAAGTATCATGAGAAGCTAACTGTGTTTCATAATTAAAGATTGAATAATAACTAATGTCTATAGAATTTTTTGTAACAATAATTTATACACTTTTGTCATTAAGAATGTGCCTTTCCTTTTTAGCTTTGTGTTTTAATAATTTATTATTATTAGTTTTCAAGCAACAAGATTATTTTATTCATATGTCCTGTCTCTTATTCCCTGCCATTGAGCAAATGAAAGAAAGGGGGAAAAAAAGAAGAAAAAAGAAGGAAAGAAAGAAGGGAAAAGGAAGAAAGGGGGAAGCAGGGAGGGAAGGGAGGAAAGGAAAAAGAAGGAAGGAAGAAGAAAGGAAAAAAGGAAGGAAGGATGGAAAGAAGGAAGAGAACATAATATATAACTGTGACAACATAGTCTGGTCAAATTCTCACAAGCCATGTCTGAAAATGCATGTCTCTTTCTGAATTTAAGTCCACTACTTCTCTGGAAGGAGTTGAGTGATGCATTTCATTTTTTTTTTTCTTTTGGGCTCATGATTTATTATTGTGTTGATCAGAATTCTAAAAACTTACAAAGATGCTTTTCTCTGTAATACTGTTATCATGTAAATTATTCTCTTAGTTCTCATTTAAATCTGCATCACTTCATAGAGGTCTCAGTTTCCTCTGAAATTGTTCATTTCATCATTTCTTATGACATGGTAATATTCCATTACATCAATATGAAACAGTTTTTTTAGACATTCTCCTTTGAAAGATTTGGGCTACCATGAGAAGACCTGCTACAAATATTTTCGTACATATAATCTTTTCCCTCTTTCTTTTGTTCTTTTGGGTATAGGCCTAGTGCTAGTACAATTGTGTCTAATGTTATGCCAAATTGATAGTCCCAAATTACTTTCCAGAATGATAAGATCATGTTCCATCTCCCTACTCATGATGGATAGTTAGCAATACATTTTCAAAATCTCGGTCTCCTCCACTAAATTGTGAACTTGAGCGAAGAGATTGGCTTGTTTATTTTGTTTATGTTTTTAGTTTGTTTCACCTTTCTTTGTATCTCTAGCACTTACCACAGTGCCTGGCACATAGCAGCGGTTTAATATCTGCTAGTTTCCTTGACATGAGAACTCCTGTTCCTTGATCATTTCATTCTCAATGCACTGTATTTGATGTATTCATTCAGTGTCTCATTTAGATCAATAGCATTAGTAAATAACTTGTATATGACACAGCTCCTCCAGAAAAGTGCTACTTCAGTGTGTCATCAGGGCATGAAGGTGGCATCATGTTCTACAAAGCAATGCCAGGATAGAAAAACCTCTGGACGGTCATATCAAGATATAAAGACTTTGATTGTCATTCTAATGTATTGATTAATTGTATTGATTGTTTGAAGATCAGCCTAAATAAGTAGGGAAATGTCCATACCCTAGTGATTGATCACATGGTAATGAACTTCATCTTGTTGTGCCTCAGACTGTCCAAATGTAAAATTAATATGTTGTATCTCTGAGGTCTTTTCTAGTTCCAGATACTAAGATCCTAAGGTGAAGTTTAATGGATGAAGGACTTCTGTGTTCTCACTATAATTATTTATTATAAAAATTTATCATATCTGTTCCACTTCAAGTCCATTTGTGGTCCTCCTTTCAGTTTCATTAATGAATGCTTTAGTAATATCTGGCTTAAATGTATCTTATAATACACTGTTCATCAAAGGGTTTCTTTTTTCTTAAATTCCCTCAACTTTTTTTTCACCGTAATTGTGAGGCAATGTTATTCTTCATTTATGAGGTCCTGGTGTGGATCCCCATAATTTATGTGTATCAGAACACTGAGAAAGAATAGCATAGTAGAAAGGTTACCTACTGTCTTTAAGTCAGAGGACCTGGCTCTGACATTTATTATCTGACTTTGTGCAAATCACTTAACCTTGGAAAGTCCCAGTTCCCTCATCTATAAAATTAGAACAGATGCCCCTCTAAGTGCCTTTCAGCTCTATAGCTATGATTTTCCTCTCATATTTTGCAAAAGAACTTGTATTCTAAACCAGAGTCGCTCTTGGCAACTTTGTCTCTTGGTTTGGGATTTGTATTTTCTATTTAAGATAGTGTCTGGACTCTCTCTCTGCCAGTTTGCCATGAAGATTATTTTGTCAAGTCAACAAGCATATATTACTCACCAAAAAAGAGGGGGGAAAACAGAAAAAAAATCCTGAGCAATACATCTAAAAAGTCTGAAAATATGTTCAATGTGCAACACTTGGGGTACTCCCACTTCTGCAAAGGACTGGAGTGGAAATGACTTTTCATAGGTCATTGTTCAAGCCATGCTTGTTCTTTGCGATCTGTAGTATTTCACTTTTTAAATTTTTGTCTTTGCATTTACATTGTTTTAGACATGTGCATATTGTTTTCTTGGGTCTATTCATTTTACTCTGAATCAGTTTATGTAGTTCTTTCCATGATCCTTTGTATTCATCATATTCACCATTTCTTATAGCATAATAATATTCCATTACATTCATGTAACACAATCTGCTTAGACATTCCCTAAACAACATGCAACTACTTTATTTACAATTCTTTGGTGTCACAAAAAGTACATTTTAAATATTTTCATATATGTAGTGATTTTTTGGACTCTGATAGGCAAGTCTTTTGCCTTATCCTACCTGGGATCAGACCTCCACTGCCTGGTCATATTCAAAACATGCCACCCTATGTGTAACAGTTCTCTCCCCACTTCTTTTTTAATGGTTTTTTTTTTAAATGCTTTCATTTTTTTTCTTTCTCCCTTAGCATGTAATAAAAGTAACTTGCATTTATATCGCACTTTAAGGTTTGTAAACTGCTTTACATAAATTATCTCATTTGCTCTTCATAACAACCCCAGAAAGCAGGTGTTATATTATTATCCCCTTTTTGCAGATGAAGAAACTGAGGCTGTATATAAAAAGTAACTTGCCTGGGGTTACACAGATAGTATTTGAATGTAGATTTGAATGTAGGTCTTCTTGAGTTCTTGTATTTGTTGTTCTTTGCACTTAGTAAACACATGCTATACAGTAAATGCTTAATAAATGCTCTCCCATTAATTGATTCAATTTGGCAAACATTCATAAAACATTCTCTGCAAAACACTATTTTAGGCATCAGTTTCACAATGATTAGCTATGGGGAATTCATGGAAGGCATGAAGATAAAAAATTAAGGATTAGTCTAGATATGATCAAATGTCTGTTTAAATAGGATAGTCATTTATAGTAGAACTGAGGTACCATCATGAAGACCCAGGTGATATAAAGGAGCTGTTAACTATGTGCATTATGGAGACCATGCAGACCCTCACCAAGTTGAAAGACAATTCACCCCGGAAGACATAGGTGCCACCTCACTTTGGAAGATGGATGTACCCCTTAGGGGCCATTCCTCTGATTGATCAGTTTCTCTAGGAACATTTATTCATTTTAAGGAAAGTGCCTAAGCTAGTCATGTTCACTTCTTCATTCACCTCTTGGGTCCCCATCTTATTCTCTGGACTTCTTTCTCCTCCATCTTCCACCATGTACCTTTCCTCCCTGCTCAACCCTCCCAGCTTTTCAGCTTCTTCTTATGTGTGGCCTCTCCCTATTTGGATTAGAATGAACAAATCATAGAAACAAGGAACGTGAAAGAAAATGTTAATGAGGAAACAACATACCAAAATTTTTGTGATGAAGTTAAAGCAGTTATCAGAGAGAAAATGCTCTCTATACAAACATATATTAATGAAATTGTGTTTCTTCTTAGTTTTTGAATAAAACTATAACATCAGGGAAATGATGACATGACGCAGTTGACTTTGATTTGAGTGAGGAATGTGCAAGGTCACCAGCATCACTTTCTCCTCCAGAGCCATCTGGGACCAGTAGCCAGATATTCATCAGGACTACTGGAGATGGCCCAGGATGCAATGTTTCAGGTTAAAGCCTTTTCAGATTCTCACTTTCAGTGAAGTAACACCCATTCAGTTAAGAAACAAAGGGGATGGGGAGGATTAATGAGCTGAATACACATTTACAAACCAGAAAGCCAACAAATAAATGCACCTAAGATAAGCATAAAAGAGAAGATATTAAAATTAAAGGAGAAATCTATATACTAGAAACCAAAAACTTTAGAAATGGTAAATGAAACTAAAATCTGAGTCCCTGAAAAGATTCATAAAATTGATAAATCATTAGCCAATATAATCAAAAGAAGAGAGCAAAAAAGCAAATAAGCAAAATAACAAATGAACAAGGTTGATTCACAACAAAATCAGAAGAAATAACACAAATAATTAGAACCTATTATACACAATTAAATGCTAACAAAACTGAGAACTTAAAAGAAATAAAAGACACCTTCAAAATACAAAAATACCCAAGCTAAGATAACCACATAGCAATCATAAATAACCCAATCTTGAAAAAAGAAAACAGAACTAGATCTAAAGGAACTTCCTAAGGGGGTAGGGAACCTCCTGGTCCTAATGGATTCACAGGAGAATTCTATCAAACTTTTAAAGATCAATTAGTACCCATACTACACAAATTGTTCTCAAAAATTGAAAAAATGTTACTCACTGAATTCCTTTTATATAACAAATGCAATCCTGATTCCTAAGTCAGAGAAGGCTTCTCTACATGAGAATTGTAGACTGATATCATTGGTGTTGTTGTTTCAGTTATGTATGACTCTTTGTGACCCCATCTGGGGTTTTCTTGGCAAAGAAACTGGGTGGTTTTCCATTTCCTTCTCTAGCACATTTTACAGATGAGAAACTGAGGTAAATGGGGTTGTGACTTTCCCAGGGTCACAGAGTAGTCAGTGTCTTAGGCTAGACTCCAACTCCTGTCCTCCTGACCCCAGTGCTGGTGTTTTACCCACTTTGCCACAGTAGCTACCCAGACTGTTATCAGTAATGAATATCAGTTGAAAAAAATTCAAGTATAATCCTATCAAACAGACTATGTACAAAGATTTATCTAAAAAATCATTCATTGTGACCAAGTTGGATTTATACCAGTGATACAAGGATGGTTGAACATTAGAAAAACAAAGAACATAATCATAATAAAAAAATCAAAGACTACATGATTATTTTAATAGATGTGGAAAATGACAACAAATACAAGAAAACAAGCCAGCTTCTAGCCTAGTTCTCATGGTGGATATGACATTAAACCTGCACTCAGGAAGACCTATATACAAATTTATACTCAAATACTTACTGTGTGACACCAGGCAAGTTATTTTGCATCTCCAGACTCAGTTTCTTCATCTGTTTCCTAGGGCTGTTATGAGATCAAATGAGACAATTTGTGGAAAGCAGTTTGCAAATTTTAAAGTGCTATGTAAATGCAAGTTATTTTTATTTCCTACTAATGGAGAAAGAAAAAAAATTAAAACATTTTATAAAAGCCCATTAAAAAAGAAGTGGGGCTGGAACTGTTTGTTACACCTAGGGTGACATGTTTTGGAAATGACCAGGAAGTGGAGGCTTGATCCCAGGTAAGATAAGGCAAAAGCTTGCCTATCAGAGTCTAGAAGTCAGAATCCAAGACTGCAGTGGGAGGAGGCTGAGGAAGTCAAGGACAATTGCCATAGAGCTGGAAGTACAGTTTAAAAATATCTGGAAATCAAAACAAGACCTTCCTCTAGGTAGTCTAACACTTTGCTTATATATCAGGACAACACTTAGGCTTGTCCATCTTTTATCTCTTTGCTGCTAATACATGATTGACAAACACCTCTTTTTTATAATCATACATGTCTTCAATAATATATTTTATGCCCCTTATCATAGATAAGTCGTTGTCAATAGCAACCTGCTTATATCCACTCTCCATATTTCTATTGCCCTTTGGGGTCACGATTTTTTTTTTATTCTTCTAAGATCATAGAGTTCCATGATTTACCACCAGGAAATGGTGGCAAATGTTTTTTAGTTTTGACTTTTTCTTATTTTATGGAGGCAACAGCTTCTTAAAACATATATTTAAATATATAGAGCTTTGTCTGCCCACATTTATCCTTTTAATTTGATGCTTATTTTTTGCTTTTGCCTCATCCAATCTAACTACTTGAAGATATGTGATTCTGAAATGATCATTATGTTTGTAACTAATCATTTCTTGGCAAAGATATCTTTCTCCTGTCAGATTATTATAGAATTATGTGTATGTGTGTATGTGTGTGTATATATATATGTGTGTGTGTGTGTATAGACACATACATATAATTATAGGGACCTTCAAATCCTCTTGTTCTCTGCCTCAGTTTCCTCAACTATAAAATAGGGATAATAATAGTACCTACTTCACAGGGTATTTGTGAGTATTAAATGACAACAAATGAAATGATATTTATACAGCATTTAGCACTATACCTGGCATATATTGGGGACTTTAATGAATTTTGTTCCCTCCTCTCTGTTCCTCCTACCATTGCTTTACAGATTGCAAAAACTGAAATTTAGAGGTTAAATGAGAAGTACAAGTTCATATAACTAGTAAATGTTAGAATTGAGATACAAACCCATGTCTTCTGACTCCAAATTCAATATTCCTACTGTACTACTCTGCCTCCTTCTTTGGTCATTTGGTATATCCAGTGTCTCAGAAGACAGTTCTTGAAGAAGATCTTCATGTTGTGGGAACATGAGACTTCTCAGTAGTTAGTGATAATTTGGCCTCTTTCTTTCATTTTTTACCCAAAAATCCTATTTCCTAACTTTGTTTTGTCACATACCTCTGCCTCACTTTTGAAGCAAACATATATCAAATTCTTCATAGAATTTCTTTCCCTCCTCACCCTCTGAAATGGGTATCGCTGTGGAAACTGTAATTATCTTCATAATGACATTTTTTTATAGTACAAGGTATGATGACTACCCCATGAAATAATGTTTCTTGTTTCATTTTAATAGAAGATGAAATCGACTTCGAATTTTCTTCATTTATCTCCCTGATGCAACACATATTTGTGAGCCTTCTACTTAGCTAAAAATGTTGTATCTTTTTGTTTTACTTAGGCCAAGACTGTCAGTCTAGATGTGTCCATTCTTTGAGTAGCCTAACCATTTTGCTGTTGGACAAAGATAAATTTTTATGTCTAACAGCATTTTTTTGCAAATAGTACCCAAATGGGCCTGAAGATAATAAAAATAAGAGTATTTTTTTAAAGCAGAAAGTCTTGGTTTAGAGAGGACAAGTAATGTCCAGAAAGTGGTGTTAAAATTCCAAGGTTGTAAATTCAATAACCCAGCCTTCGGAAAATCTGAGAACATATGTGACTTACAGAAGGATTATCTATTTGACAAGAGCTGCTAGGAAAACTGGGAAGTAGTCTGGCAGAAATTAGTTTTTGAATAACATCTTACACCATGTATTACTCAAAGATCAAAAATAGATATGCAACCTAAATGTTAAAGATCACACTGTAGAAAAATCAGAAGAGAACTAAATCAGGTACCTTTCACAGCTGTGGCTAGAGAGAGTGTTATTAGCCAAAAAAGGGATAGAGTGAAATCCAAATGAGGAAATGGATAATTTTATCTACATGAAATTATTTAAAAAAGAGATTTTTACACAGACAGAATTAATGAAACCTAGATTTTAAAGATGGATATAAAGTAGATAGAAGATAATCTCAGAAACTACCGGCACTAGGGAAGGCTTCCTGCAATACGTGAAATTTGAACAGGAATGGAGGAAGCCAGGAAACCTAAGAAGTGTAGCTAATGATGGAAGGAAATGCACGGGCCTCCAGGCACCAGGGTTGTTGTCCTTTATCCTCGAGGAGAATCATGGCATTAGGAACGGGATGCCATGACTTGCAAGTGAGTTGGATTTAAGTGAGGGAGGACTGTGCAAAGTCATCAGCCTCATTTTCTCTTCCACAGCCATCTGGGTCCAATGGCAAGATATAAATCAGGACAACTGGAGGTGGCTCTGGATGCAGTGGGAGCCCTTGGCCTTTTTTGTTGTTGTTGTTGTCTTGTTTTTTCTGGACAGTCAATGCAAAGGCAAGAGAGATGGGAGATGAAGTATGGTGCTCAAGGAATAGCATGCAGGTTAATGTGAATGGATCATAGAGAGTGTGGAGGAGAGTAAAGTGTAAGAAGACCAGCAAGGTAGGAAGAGGTGATGTTATGAAGGGCTTTGAATGACAAAGCGAAGACAGAACGTTGTAAGAACTGATGATGTGTTGGTTAGTTGCTAAGATCTTTTTCTTATCTTATTTACTTATCTATCCATTCATTCATTTATTTGTTTATGTTTATATGAGACAGCTAAATGGATAGGGAAAGGAGGAAAAAATATTCAGAAATAAAGATGATATAAAGGCAAAATATATCAACTAAATTTATTGTTTAAAAAATCAAGGCTTTATGGGTTGGGGAAAGAAGAGGAAAAAATGGGGTGACAGTTGAGAAATGAAACTAGATTCATACAGAAGTCAGAAAAATAGGTCCTCCAAATGATGAGATTATATTTGAGGACAGGAATAGAAAGTATAGATTTTTTTTTCAATTATCCATCTTATAATTTACTAAGAATCTATTATGTGCCTTTCATTGTGCTAGGTTCTGAGGTAGAGGCTTAAATATTATTGGTGGCATGCAGTAGGGCAACTTCTGACTTACACACAGATAAAATAGCATATCTCCACTCTGGATACTGGAGTAGACAAATGATCTTCACAATACAAAATCTCCCGCAAATTCCCCTTAAAGGAAATAACTGTAATATTCCATGCTTTTATAAGTCATTGCCTTGAACCATGTAGCATCACTTGCTAGGTTGGACAGCCAGGTTTGGTGTGCCTGACCTAAGCTGGAAAGAGTCTACACTAATCATCTTATAAAGAAAAAAAAAAGCACAACCAGCCAATCTAAAAGTCAGGAAGAGATAAACCCTCTTCTTCAGGGGACAGGAAAGACCTTACAGTTTGCCCACTGCTTCCAGATACTATTTCCCCATAACAAACTGAACTTCTGCTTGAAACACAATGCTAGCCCATCAGTGGATCATGCTTCTCAGTAGCTGACCATTTGCACAGGAGACATTAGACACCTAAAGTGCTGATAATATCTGAGTGGGGGAAAAATGTGCATTCATCTCCGCCTCCGCCTTCTCCCACACTTCCCTGAGAAGCTAGTTCAGTGCAGGATGAACTTTTCGATCAAGGTGACTTTTGTTTAAAATAGAAAAATGCGACACACACACACACACACACACACACACACACACACACACACACACACAGATTGGCCTGAGAACAGTAGAGAAACTGAGAGGCATAAATGGATCCCCCCCATCTCCTCCCCTCTCCTCCCCCAAAGGAGGGCAGTGGCAAGTCTACAAGATGACAATTTCTCAGGGCAATTTACCATCCCCACAGCTGCAGTGCAGCTGTCTCGTGATCTCCTACCGTTTCTCCCTGGCAAGGCTGGTAAGGACCTTGCTTTGCAGGAAAGACTGCGCGTCTGCCTTCCCTGAGTGATGCCTCCAACGGGCCAGCCGTTCACGTGGCCCGGGGTCGCTTTCCTGCAGGGCAAGCACATGCATCTCTTTCCAGGAAAGAGGCTGCTTCCACAGGCAGAGGCTACACCATATGGGTAATCACAGGGCTTTATGGGAAAGGACACAGATTTGCATAACACCCAAGTGCATCATTTCACCAACTCCCCTCTTTCAGAAAATCCTCCTCTTCATCTCTGACAGCAGCAGGGATTGTGCCTGGTCAGTGATCTCTCTGCACAGATTGTCTTTGTGAATGTGACCTCAGAAAGATAGTCAGATCATCCCCACACATGCCTGGAGGCCAGGTTAACTATCCTGAGGTAATAGCTCCATCCCTTGTAAAGAGAAATAGGTATCCACATGAAGTATACTTATACTCCTCAAAGAGAATAGGGTGTTTTTTGTTTGTTTGTTGTTAAATATTTGGAATCACAAGGTATGCTAAATAAGATAAAAGAATCATAGATTTAAAGCTGGAAGGTATTTTAGTGGTCATCTAGTTCAATTTTCTCATTTTACAAATTAGGAAACTGAGGCCCAGAAAGGATTAATGACTAGACTAAGATGACAGAATTAGTATTTGAACCCAGGCCTTTTGACTTCAAATCTAATGTTTTTCTTTAGTTTTGTTTTCCTCCATACTATGCTGTCTCCCTTCTCTGGGCCTTAGGGCTCATAGAATGAGAGTTAGGATAGATAATCTCTAATGTCCTTTCCTTCTCTAGATCTGATTAATTCTGTAAATAGAGCCCTCTATCAGTATGAGGGACATATCACTCTGTGTTGTCAATTGGGTGAAGATATTGCTGTGGGGCCACTGTGTGGTATCCAAAGTATAACCCATGACTATTTCTTCCTCCATTTTTTCCATCATGATTCAGGTTGATAATATCCACATCTAGTAGTCTGAGTTACTGTGCATCTTGGAAACTTCCCTCCCCCAACACTCCCCTCACTAAACATTATTACCAAAGGAAATAAGTGTTCTTCTGCATTTCACTTCTTTTTATAATTATTACCACATAAAATAGTAATAGATAACACATATGGTATTAGATATATATTAAGGTATTAGATATAAATGGTAATAGTCCCTGATAGAAAAGGACCAGGACAAAATATTAGTGTAGTGCTAGACGCTATATACAAGAAAAAACAAAAACAGAGAAGCCCAGGATCTCCCTTATGATAGCTCAGTGAATATTCCTGAAACTCAGTTAAAATTCTGTTTTGGGCCCAGGCTGGCCAATGTGGGATCAGTATTCAGTCTTGAGAATAGGAAAGTAGTTAGGATGATGGATTGGGAGTCAGGAGACCTGAGTTTAAATTCTGGCTTTGCCCCTCATATGTAATATAACCCTGTTCATGGCATTTCATCTTTCAAGGACTCAATTTCTTCATCTAAAAAGGGGAGGGTATATAATACATTATTGACTCATGAAGTTGTTCATTTTTATTTTGTTTTCTTCAAGAAAATACTTTACAAGCTATAAAGACTATGAAAATTTTCCCCAACTCTACCATATAAGTAAATGGAAAGAAAAACACCAAATATCTCAAATTCAGATAAAGGCTAGAGAATTGGTCATACTTGTAAGGTAGGACAGAGTATGATGTGATTTGAAGGTCATTAGGAAAATACCTCTACCACCCATCTGCCACTTATGTCTTAAATTCTAGCATCTGATATTCATCACTTGGGTTGTCAAATCTTGCCTTCTCTTTATGCTCTTTTGTATTGTTGTAGTAGTAGCAGTAGTAGCAGCAGTAGTAGTGGTAGTAGTAGTAATAGTAATAGTAGCAGTAGCAGCAGCAGCAGCTGTAGTAGTAGTAGTAGTAGTAGTAGTAGTAGTAGTAGTAGTAGTAGTAGCAGTAGTAGTAATAGTAGTTGGTGGTGGTGGTGTTGTAGCAACATGTATTTACATATCACTTTAAGGTTTTCAAGGCACCTATCCCATTATCCTCACAACAATCCCATAAGATAGCTGCTATTGTTATCCTCATGGTCATATTTGTGTTTTAGGGAAATCATTGTGGTAGCTGAGTGAAAAAAAAATGGATTGGAGTGGGGAGAAAGAACCTTAGGGCAGAAAAAGCAAGCAAAAGTCTCTTGCAATAGAAGAAGAACATGAAGGAAGTGACAACAAGAAGAAGGAAGTATTCGGACTCCATCAAAACTAGTGAATCAAGGAATATGAATGAAAATGGAACCAATACTGGAAAGGAGTAAATGGAAATGGAACCGATACTGGAGAGTGATAAAGCATCATCAGGAGGAAGCACTCTCAATGAGTGCTAGGAGATAAAAGGAGTGAGGAAGGAAAAGACTTTCCATGAAAGAAAGTTACTTTCCATGTATTCCAGAGAGTAGAATGGAATGCATAAGTTAAGTTGGTACTCACTAAATGCTTGTTGTCTGATTGGTTTAAGTAAAAGTTGGAACAAATATTGTGAGGTATTTTTTCTTTTTTTTTTTTTGTCTTTTTGGAGGGGGGAAGGCAGGGCAATTGGGGTTAAGTGACTTGCCCAAGGTCACACAGCTAGTAAGTGTTAAATGTCTAAGGTCTGCTTTGAACTCAGGTCCTCCTGACTCCAGGGCCAGTGCTCTATTCACTGTACCACCTAGCTGGACCTACTGTGAGGTATTTTCAAACTCTTGGATGTTCTGATTTGAGATTTAGAAGGATTAGGTTTTTTTTCTTCTTCTCCTATCAATTTTCTGTGACATAACTCATAACTCTGTGGTTCTTCAGTATCTTTGTGGTGAGGTAATGATGATGATATGAGATAATGATGATGAATTAAATTTTTCAGTAAATTCACAATTTTAGTAAAGCACTTTCTCCACCAATGCAGACTACAATCAAGTCATTCTCTCTTGTTTACTGTAATTCTCATTTTAGTCATTCTGTAAATCCTCCATGAACTGTCTATTACAAATATTAGAGATGGAGTGAGGTCATAATTGGAAAACTAGCTCCTTAGGCAAATTTTATTCAACAAGGCTGGTGGGCATATACCAAGATAAGAAAGATCAAAATGAGTACAGGATTTAAACATAAGGGATGATGTCAAAAGCAAATTAGAGAAACATGTGAAAACACCTGTCAGATATATAGATAAGGAAGATTTTATGACCAAACAAGAGATAGAGAGGATCATAAGAGGTACAATGAATAATTTTGATGACATGAAATTAAAAAGGTTTTGCATGAACAAAACTGATGCAGCAAAAATTATAAGGAAAGCAGGAAATGGGGAGAAAATTACAAGTTTCTCTGATAAAGACCTCATTTTTCAAAAAATGTAAGGAATTGAGCCAAATTTATGAAAAAAATGAGTCATTCCCCAATTGATTGAAATGATTGATAAATGATCATTAACAGGCAGTTTTCAGAAGAAGACATTAATAATCAAAAGTTATCACATGAAAAAGTGAGTCAAATCACTAATACAAAGAGAAACACAAATTAAAACTACTTTGAGGTATCACCTCACATCTATCAGATTGGCTAAGATGAAAGAAAAATAAAATGACAAATGCTGGAACATAGGTGGAAAAATTGAGACATGAATAACTGTTGGTGGAGTTTTGAACTGGTCTGACCATTAGGGAGAACAATTTGGAACCACATCCAAATGACTATCAAATTGTACATGCCTTTGACCCATTAGAACAACTACTAGTTCTATAACCCAAAGAGAGCAAAGAAAAAAGGGAAAATACCTATATTTAGAAAAAATATATTTATATCAACTCTTTTTATGTTGGTAAAGAATTGGAAATTGAGGGGATGTACATCAGTGTGAAGAATGGCTGAATAAGTTATGTTATATGAATGCAATAGAAAACTATTGTGCTATAAGAAATGACAAACACAAGCAGTTTCAGAAAAACTTGGGAAGTCTTATATGAACTAATGTAAAGTGAAATGATCAAAAGCTGGAGAACACTGTACAGAGCAATAGTAATACTGTGACGATGATCAACTGTCAAAGAGTTAGTTACTATGATCAAGACAATTATCTAAGACAAATCCAAAGAACCCATGATGAAAAATGTTGCCCAGCTCCAGAGAGAGAACTGATGAACAGTTCAGATTGAAGAATATTTTTTTCACTTTAGTTTTTTTTTTGCTTTTTTTTCAACATGGCTAATACGGAAATATATTTTACATGAAATAACTGCTACCATATAACTTACCTTCCCAATGGATGGGAGAGGAGTTGGAGTGAGGGAGTAAATTTGACGCTCAAAATTTTCCAAAACGTATGTTAAAAAAACAAACAAACAAAGCTTGTGGGATATATCATAACAACACTGTAGGACAAAGTCTAACCATAGACTTAGGCATCCACCAGAGAGTCTGCAGACCATTCCCATTATTCCTTTACCTAACTGTACTGACCCACAACACTATTCTCTTTTATAGGATCTACATTATCATCTTAAAATTCCAAATGGAATTTAAAACCTGGAGTGGATTGTGAAACATACAGGCAACACCACTACATGGAGAAGATATCTTTCTTCTTCACCCTTTCATTTCAGTTCATAATACAAAACCAGCCCCATTTATCCTATTCTAGTTATAGTTTTTTTAATCAAATGCTTTATTAATTTCTAGTTTACATCATTTATTTCTGCAAGATTTTGAGTTACAAATTTTCTCCCCATTTTCCCCCACCCACCACCCCAAAACAGTGATCCCACTGGATATCCCCTCCTCCAATCTGCTCTCTCCCATATCTTTTCCTATACCCCCTCCAACTTTCCAGTAGGGTACAGTGGATGTCTATGTCCCAGTGCCTGTATTTCTTATTTCCCAGTTAGTTGTAAAATAATATTATTAATAACAGTATATATATATATATATGTATACATATATATATATTAAACATTTGATTTTAAAGCTTTGAATTCCAGATTCATTCCTTTCCTCCCTTGTCACCCACCCTTACTGGGAAGATAAGCAATTCAATATAGGTTGTACATGTGTAACTATGCAAAACATTTCCATAGTGGACATATTGTAAGAGACTGACTATATTTCCCTCCCTCCTATCCCACCTCCCACTTGTTCTCTTCTCTACTTTTATCCTGTCACTTTTCAAAAGTGGGTGTGTCCAACTTCCCTCCCCCTCAGTCTGACCTCCCTTTTATCATCTCCCCTCTCATCCCCTTCCCCCCCTACTCTCCTGGAGGGTGAGATACCCTATTTAGTGTGTATGTCATTCCCTCCCTAAGTCACATTCAATGAGAATAAGATTTGGCCCATTTCCTTTTGCCTTCCTGTTCTTCCCCTCCATTGTAACCATTTTTCCCTTGCCTCTTCTTTATGAGATAGTTTACCCCATTCTGTCTCTCCCCATGCCCTCTCATTATATTCCTCTCTCACCTCTTAATTTCAACTTTTAAGTATCATCCCTTCCAATTAAATTGGTCTTGTGCCCCCATCTATGTATACCTGTACATATATATACACACACCCACATATGTATTCATACGCCCATATACCCTCCAATACACACACACACACACATATTCCCTTCAACTATTCTCATATTGAGAAAAGTTTAATAAGTTGCAATTATTGTTTTTCCATGTAGGAATATAAATAGTTCAACTTTGATAAGTTCCTTATGATTTCTTTTCCCTGTTTACCTTCTCATGCTTCTCTTGCTTCTTGTATCTGAATGTCAAATTTTCGTTTCAACTCTGGTTTTTTTAGCAAGAATGCTTGAAAGTCCTTTGTTCCATTGAATGACCATATTTTCCCCTGAACCATGATACTCAGTTTTTCTGGGTAGGTGATTGTAGGTTTTAATCCCAGCTCCTCTGCCTCTGGAATATCATATTACAAGCCCTTCGATCCCTTAATGTAGAAGCTGCCAGATCCTGTGTTATCCTGATTGTGTTTCCACAATATTCAAATTGTTTCTTCCTGGCTGCTTGTAATATGTTCTCCTTGATCTAGGAATTATGGAACCTGGCTATAATATTCCTAGGAGTTTTCTTTTTTGGGATCTTCTTCAGGAGGCGATCACTGGATTCTTTCAACCTCTATTTTGCCCTCTGGTTCTAAAACATCAGGGCAGTTTTCCTTGAGAATTTCTTCAAGGATGATTTCTAGGTTCTTTCTTTGATCATGGCTTTCAGGTAGTCCAATAATTTTCATATTATCTTTCCTGGATCTATTTTCCAGGTCAGTGGTTTTCCCAATGAGATATTTCACATTGCTTTCTATTTTTTTTTTAAAGAAGTCGGGGTTAAGTAATTTGCTCAAGGTTACATGGTCAGTTATTTCTAGGTGTGGTGCTGAGTATCTGAGCCCAGATTCGATCCCCAGGTCATCCCGACACTGGAGCCGTTGCTCTTACTCACTGTGCTACCTAGTCGCCCCTTGCCTTCTATTTTTTATTTGTTTGGATCTGTTTAATAGTACCTTGATTACTGATCAAGTCACTAGCCTCCATGTGCTCCAATCTAATTCTGAAGCAATGATTCTCCTCATTGAGCTTTTGAGATTCTTTTTCCATCTGGCAAATTGGGCTTTTAAGGCATTCTTCTCTTCATTGCCTTTTTGAGCCTCTTTTTGCCATTTGAGTTAGTCTATTCTTAAGGTGTTATTTTCTTCAGTCAGGTTGTTGACTCTCATTTCATAATTTTCTTGCATTGTTCTCATTTCTCTTCCCAATTTTTCCTCCACTTTTCTTATTTGATTTTCAGAATCCTTCTTAAGGTCCTCTGTGGCCTGTTACGTGCTTGTATTTTTCTTGGAAGCTTTTGGTACAGGAGTTCTGACTTCTCTGTCTTCCTCCTGTTCCATGCTTTGATCCTTTTGTTTTTGTCCCCAAAATAGGAGTGTAAAATTGGATTGCTCCGTTTGCTTTGATTCCTTTGCCTGCTCATGTTGCCACTCAATTACTTGACTTTTGAGCTTTTTGCCTCAGTTAGACTCTGCTACCAGACAGGGGAGCTTTGTCCCTATTGCTGGTGTTTACTCAGCTGCCAAAGGTATTAGTTTGGTGCACTCTCTGAGGCCTCAACATGCTCTGGCAAGCTGATCACATATCCTAGCACCTCCACCTTAGACCTCAATCCAGATCCAAACAGGTCAAAGCAAGAGCAATTACCCTCAGACTGGTCACTTGGTCCCCCTACAAACTATAGGCCAGGAGCTGAAGCTGCCATGTGGCTGTGGCTGCATGGCCACTATGCCTCAGCCACTTCTTGCCCTGGGGACAAAGGCCAACAACATTCCTGAACTACTGGATCCCAAAGTCCACACTGCACTGACCTCTCACTTTGTCCTTAGCATCTGTGGGTTGATAATTCTGGAAACAGCCACAGCTGCTGGTGATCTGAAGTACCTCCAGCTGGTGGCTGGTCAGGCCTGCCATGAGGCCAAAACCTCGGACTCTTGTGGGACTGGGATTGACTCCCAGAGTCTTGTGCTGGCTGCTTCCTGCTGGCCTGCTTCTATGTGTCATTTTGTGTGTTCTGAAGCTCCAAAATTTGTTCAGAGTCACCTTTTACATGAATTGGAGAAGATGAGAGCAGGAGCCCTGAGGAAGTCCTGTTTCTACTCTGCCATCTTGACTCTGCCCCCTCTAGTTATAATTTTGAGGAAGAAAATCATAGCATCATAGATTTAGATCTAAAAATGACCTTATGGTACTTTTAATATTTTCTTCTACCTCCATGTTATAGATGAGGAACTTGAATTTCATAGAGGGTTTTGTTTTGTTTTGTTTTACAAACACTCATGAGACAAAGATTGAATGAGAGAATCCAGAACTCTTTTTACTATACCATACTGCCTTGATCCAGGTCTTTTAATATGTCATAAATGCAAGGAATACTCAAACTGTCTATATGTTATTCCTTAATCTCAATATGTATCCTGCCCATCTCCTTTTCTAGTTAGAAGTATGTTTAATTATATCTTCTGTGTCACTTTTCCCAGATTTCTCAACAAATGTATCACTGTAATATCTCATAAGGACATGAAGGAGACCATGGTTCTCAAATGCTCTGCCAGTGGAAAATAAGATGTTGTTTGGAAAAAAATGCAAAGCCATCTAGTATAGTCCCAAGAAGGACTCTGTATCTATTCTCTGAACACCAGAGAAGATAAGTATAATTAATAATAATAATTAATAAATGTAAATATCATTTGTTAAGTGCCTTCTATCTGTCAGCCTCTTTAGTAATTCCTGGGGATTCAAAGAAAGCAAAAGACAGTCCCTGCTGTCAAGGAACTCACAGTTGAAGGGTCATAATATTATTTATATCCACTTTTTAGTTTGCAAAGCTTTTCACATATTTCATTTGATCCTCACAGCAACCCTATGTGGCAGGTACTATTAGTATCCACATTTTATGGATTTATGTTTTTGTTTGTCTTTGTTTTTGAAGAGGATCAATGATATCATAGCGTAGTATCTTGACTGGTGAATGAACTGAAGTTAAGAGAGGCAGTGTTTCACAAAGCTGTTAACCTCACTCTCTCCCTTCTAGAGTCATCAAATTCCAGTGTCAAGACAAAATTCAGGATGCCTGGCAATGACCTGGGATGAAGTGCATGACCTTGGCACCTTTAATGCCTGACTAAGCTCTAAATACTCCATAGAACATGCTTCAGCTGCCTTCATGGCCATTGGAACAAATTGTTCTCTTCTACTCATTTCACCAGGGGAAGTCTTCACATACTTGGATTAGACACCCCCCTAACTCACCAATGTGTTTGAGGCCTATCAGTTACTCTCTACCTGGTTTAGCCAATCTGCCAAGAGGTTTTTACCAGAGCCATTGTGCATGCTACAGCTTCTTGGAGCCACAGGTGAAAGTTAAGTAAAAGTGAACACCAAAGGTTGATGAGAAAAGTTCAAGCCTTGGCAATTCCTCGCACCAGAGGTGCTAATCCTCCCTGAAAACCCCATGCACCCTGTGATGACTAAACTGAAGCTGACAGTTCAAATCTGGCCTCAGACACTTAACACAAAAACTAGCCATGTGACCTTGGGCAAGTCACTTAACCCTATTGGCCTCCAAAAAGCAAAAACAAAATTTTAACTGAGGCTGAAAGAGTTTAAGCTACTTCTCCATGGTCAGACAGGAAGTATCTAAGGCAGTATTCCAACTCAAGTCCTCCTAATTCCAAGTGATAGATTGTTTGGTCATAGAAGTCCATTTTATAAAGACATATTAAAAAACAACAACACCCCAACACACACACACACACAGACACACACACACACAAAACACCTTACAGTATGTTCATTTCCAGCTTAGATTGTAAACTACAAAAGGCTCCTAAACAGGGCATGATACAGTGGTATAGGCTAATCAACATAATAGAATTATAATCACAAGTGACTTCAGAAATCATCTAGTCCTCTGTTGAGAAAGATGAGTACAAAATGCACAGAAGGATGAAATTACTTTCCCAAGGTCGCACTGTTAGTGGCAGAGCTCAGGCTAGAACCCGTTTCCTCACTCCCAGTCTGAGCTCTTGCCAGCAAATCATGCTGATGACAAGCGATATCAGTAGCAATCCTCTGCTCTCCTACACTGCACATGCTGGGCTTTTCCTGCACCCTCCTGAGCAATCCATCTTGCTAGAGAAATACATGTTGTTATTATCAATGACTATTTTTGAGAAAGCAAATTGTTGCAGGCACTTTACAGAATATAACAACTTGGGAAAAGATAAAGGGAAGGTAACCTAGAAAAAAAAAATATATATATATATGTATATGTATGTATGTATACACACACTCCAGAGGATAAGGGTCAACTTTTGTTGTAGTTATTGTTGTTATTGTTGTTGCTGTGAATTGTGTAAAAGGACCATGAGTTTTTTTCATTGTAAAGGGTACAGCCCGGGCAGGCAACTCTGCCTGCCCCTTTCCCCTCTGGTGATTCTAATGCCTCCTTGAGGTTTCAGGGATCTTTGGGATAATTTGTATGCTACCTTCACACCAGAACCCCCTTGTGTGGTATAGGTGGGCTTACTGGTGTAGTGTCAGAATATGTGCCGTGTGTCACAGATTCAAAGGTTCATACATTTAAAACTAGCAGAAGATCTGAGCTTCAGTCCTAGCTCTGTCACTAGTTATGTGACCTTGGACAAGCCAGTTCTAAGTATCAGATCCTTCATCAGGAAAAACATGAGGACTGATTAGTCAATCAATAAGCATTTATTAAGTGCCTAGCATGTATGCTTAATTCTGGGAATATAAAAAGAGGCAAAAGACTGTCTGGAGAAACTCATTTAACCACTCTGGACTTCAGTTTCCTTCTCTGAAAAATGGGAGATTTGGGCTAGATCTCTCCAAGGTGTTTCAGTCCTAGAATTACTGATCCTAAGTCACTTCATTTCTTAGAGCTTCAGTTTTCTTATTTTTAAAGTGAGAAATGGACCACAGACAACAAATTTATATTTTATCCTAAAGATGAGAAGCAACCAACCGCTGAACAGGCTGCAAAAGGTAACATGCATAGCAGAATGCTAGATAGGGACTTGATAAGTCTCAGATTCAAATTCCAGCACTATCACTTACTAGTTGTGTGATCTTAGGCAAATCAATTTGCCTCTTGGCTTCAGTTTCTTCATCTTATACAGAGGATTGCACTAGATGATTTCTAGGTCTGTTCCAGCTTAAAATCTCTGCTCTTTAGCAACTAGTTTCCTAAGCATCCAGGATAGGGGAATGACAAGGTCAGATTTTTGATTCAGGAATATCAGTTCAGCAGCTGTGTGGAAGGATACATAGGAGATAGAAAAGACTGGAGTTACAGAGACCAATTAGAAGGATAATAGCTTTGGTACATGATGATGATTTCAACTAGGGTGGTGACCATGTGAATGGTGAGTACCTATATATGGCAATATATCTGCCATTAGAATGTAAGCTCCGTAAGGGTGTTTCCCTTTTGCCTATGCAAGTCAAAAACACCTAACACAGTACCTAGCAGTTAGTAGGTATTTATTGATCAATTAATATAGAGAAGATGTGTTCATAGAGATGTTATGGAGTTTGAACTGAGAAGACTTTGCAGCTGATTGGAAATGAGGAGGGGTAAGGAAAGATGAAGAGTTAAGTATGACTCCAAAGTTGTGAACTCCTTCACAATAAGTTGCTGTGTTCAAAGATTTTATCCCCTGGTGGCCAAAACATTCAAAACTAATTATCCTGATTTTTCCTTATCTCAGAGTACAGCCTTTTTCCTACCCCCCCCCCCAACCCCAACATTCCTGATGTAAACAAAATGAAGCACTTCTATGACCCCATTCTGGCCTCTGGTGGTGATGTTCTTCAAGTTTAGTTATTACTTGGACAATAGACATACTGTCAATGGGGTCAACTTTTGAAGACTTACCAGTTTGGTAGATTCTACCAGTGCTCAAAGTCAACTGGAATAGCTTTTGACAGAGAGCCTATGCCACATTGAGTTAGGTATTAGAGGAGGAGGGCTATAGATGTAAAAGATCTAACACAACAAGGTGATATTGAGATATTCTAAATCCAACAGACATTCATTTCTTTAAATTAACCTCTTAAGCCTATATGATTTTTCTTCCCTAAAATGTCTACAAGCTTCTTTAAGACAAGGATTATATATTTGCATGTGTGTATATATAATATATGTGCACATATTATATATGTGTATATTTATACATGCATATAATATACACACCTATTTATATATACATGAATTTCCCAAAGTGTTAGAAAAATATGGCATATGATATCATAACTGTAAATGCCTGTTGAACAAAGAAATTAATAGACTGATTCAATGTATCATCCATTCAGCTGAACAAAACTATGTTTTTTCATCAATTATTTTTCCTATTTGGATTATTAGGAGCAAATCTCTTTTTAGTGTCACAGATCTCCCTGAGGAAACTCTATCTTCCTCCACACACATCTGGGGCTTGTTGCACTCAGCACAACATCATTCTTAAGCATAAGTATCTGGAGGGCTTTGTCATTGATATGAAATCTGCTTCTATGTAAAAATCTTTCATGATGGGTACAATACCTTTGTCAAGCATATGTCTATCTGCTTTATAGCTTATTTAATGTTGATCATCAGAGAAAAGTTACTTCTGAGGTTGCATCTTTCAAGGACTTGTATATGATCTAGCATATATGTGTATATAGCACATGTATGTTTATATACATATGCTTACTATGTTTCATAAAAATGTGTTTATATACATTTATATATGAATGTATATACATGAATACATATATAGCTAGATGATAGAGAGGAAAGGGATTTATTCCATATGTATAGCTACATGATAGATAGGAAGTTAGATGCATAGATAAAAATACATAAATTCACAGATAGGAGTGATTACTTTGTTAGAGAAGATGCTTCTTCCACATCAGATATTTTTGGGGAAATCTACTGAGGAGATTCATGTAAATTTATTTATCTCAGATAATTTTTTAGTATGAAGCATACTGCTATAGTGACTAATAAATAATAACCAGCATAAGGGATATTCTCTAGGAAACGTATGGTTAGAAAAGAAGGTGGGCTGGCCATGTATCAAAAGTGAAGGGTAAGAGAAGGACAGCTCAAGCGTTGCACTCATGCCCACAAAATTTTAAAAGACCTAGAGGAAGGCCTCTAGTGCAATGAATAAATCCTTCCTGAAGGATTTATAGAGGAAACAGACAAGAATTACACAGGATGAGGAGACGTGATAAATTGCAATCTTCACCACTGGAGAGAATGCCTGTTTCAATGATAATGTAGGTCTATTGAATTACTGAAGTGTGTGAATGAATGAATGAATGAATGAATGAATGAATGAATGAATGAATGAATGAATGAAAATATGTACTTGGCCAATGAGTTTTACTAAACCAATCAGGCAAGGATAATCATGTTCATAGCAGTTATCTGAAAAATAATACTTTGGTTTTTTTAATTATACATACACTTATTACATAGACTAAGGAATAGGATATCACAATAATAGAGGTAGTTGTAACACAGAATATATTCTCCAAAAACTTGCAGTCTGGTAAGGGATAGAGTACACCTACATAAACAATTGTCACATTTGTTTGACTAAGTACATGGCATACCTGCCCCTAGGCTTGGAGCAAGGAAAGGATCTCAATAGGCAGAGGTTGGGGATAGAGATGTTATGATCATAGAGGCCTGGAGAAAGGAGTGTCCAAAAGCACAGAGGCAATAGATGACGGGATGAAATTGAGAAACAGCTGCTAGTCCTTTTGAGCCATAAGATGTGTTAAGGTAAGTGGTGAAAGATTATCCTGTTTTTAAGATAAATTACCATGGTTATACTTCATAATATGATGGTGGACAACTTAGCTTTTAGTATCATTAGTTAGGTTGTGTCTTTAATAAAGAGTATTTCTCTGGGGATTGGTGGGATTAGAACAGGAAGACTTTTAATAGGACATAGTCAGCATGCCTCCACTCATATAACCCTCATTATGGTCCTCAATCCTTCTGCACCACCCAACTCCTGCCAGGGCATAGTGAAAATGGTCAAGATGGCAGCATAGTTTGAGGGAGTAAAGCTCTGATCTCTCCTAATTCTTCTTCCCTATTCTCTTCCTGCCAAGTATGTTTACTTTGAAGTGATAAAAGAACTGGTATACTGAACTATCCGTTAACATAAAAGGATCCTAGACTTAGTTCTATCTTAAGGAAGCAAAGTCCTGAAGGAAGCTGAGCTGAGATGGCCAAAGGAGGTAGAAGATATGTCTCTGAATTTGATGAGCCATTGCTTACCTGAATGACCTGTGACTTTGTTTACCAAAGATAAATGTGGTTCTGTGGTCTAATGAGAGATTTGTCACCTGGACCATGCACAGCTTTTGAAATGAAATTCCAGGGGAGAGCACTTAGATGCCTAGCCACTGATTGGTGATGACTGCTGTTTCCATGGTGATTCCACACAAAACCCAACCTACCCTCCCTTCCCACCTCCTCCCTATTCCCTGTAACCTCCATTAAATAGAAACAAAAGAAATAATACAGAAGAAGCAGTTTAATGAAGTGGGGCATGGTATAGAAGCTTTTAAGTATCATTCCTGGTAGTGGTTTCCTGGAATGGCTATACAATTGCATCCAGCTAGTCACAGGAAGGAGAGTGAAGAAAGGCTTTCACTGTGTTTTTAATCTCTACCTTATTGTCAAGCAGCAAATGAAGTAGTACTCAGACAGAAAGCCTCCTAGCTTGGGGGAAGGCCCCTATTTCTTTCTACCTATGTATAAACTGCTTTATCTTCCCCCATAAGTATGGAGAAAGAATAGGGTATTCAGAGAAAATGACAAGAGCCTAGGTGTCTTCTACCCTAAAGGGGGCAGGGGGTGGAAGCATGAATATATGGAAGTGGTGATTATCACCTTTCTAGGTGGCAGGACAACTATGAAAATTTATTTTATAAATCATGTTTATTGATTTATTATTATTTTGGCAAAAGAATTATGTGGTATAGTGAAGAAAAAGAAAATAGTATAGATTTTATGTCAGTAGACTTTACCGGCTAGGTGGCTCAGTGGACCCTGAAGTCAGGAAGATCAGTTTAAATCCAGCCTCAGATACTTACTAGCTGTGTGAACCTGAGAAAGTCACCCTGTTTGCCTCAGTTTCCTCATCTGTAAAATGAGCTGGAGAAGGAAATGGCAAACCACTCCAGTATCTTTGTCAAGGAAACCTCATGGACAGTATGGTCCACAGGAAAATGAAGAGTTCCACACCACGGAACAACATCAGCAATTCTTGCTGCTTTTTTCAAAATGAAAAGGTTGTGGTAATCTCATAACCCCCTTCTATTATTCTTTCCTGTTGGGTTGTATTCACTTAAGGAGAAGTATAAGCCTCCAGGTAAGTGAGAGGTCTTGTATATTGATCTCATCTCTGGACAGTAGTACATGGCCCTATTGGTGTTTCTGTAGCATTTATATAGTATTTAAATTTTGCAAAGCATTTTAAAAATATTATCTCTTATCATTTTCACAATCCTGGAAGATAGGTGCTATAATTATCTCTATTTTACCAATGGGGAAACTAAGGCAGACAAAAGTTAAGTGACTTGCTCAGGATCACCCAGCTAGTTAGTAGTCTTTGTGGCAGGATTTGAACTCAAAATTTCCTGATTCTAAATTTCCTGCTCTAACCTCTGCACTGACTAGGTTTCTCTGTTGTATCTATCCTCTGTTTCTCTTAGGGGAAAGAGTATTGGCTAAGAACTTATGAGCTTTTTTCTCAGATTAAGGCCTCATTCTCAAATATATACTAATTTTAGAACTGAGTCAAATTTATGAAAATAAGGGTCATTCTCCAATCAATAAATGGTCAAAGGATATAGACACGCAGTTTTTGAAAGAAGAAATCAATGCTATCTATAGTCATGTGAAAAAATTCTCTAAATCACTATTTATTAGAGAAATGCAAATTATAACAACTCTGAGCTACCACCTCTCACCTATCAGAAATAACAAATGCTGGAGGGGATGAGGGAAAACTAGATATGCTAATGAACTTCTGGTAGAATCCAACCATTCTGGAGAACAGTTTGGAACTATGTCCAAAGGGCTATAAAAAACTATATACCCTTTGACCTAGCAATATTATTAGTAGGTTTATATCCCAAAGAGATCATAGAAAAGGGAAAAGGACCTCTATGTACAAAAATATTAATGGTAGCTCTTTTTGTGGTGGCAAATAATTGGAAATTGAGGGGTTGCTCATTAATTGGGGAATGGCTAAACAAGTTGTGATATATGAATGTAATGGAATACTATTGTGTTATAAGAAATGATGAGGGGGGTGGTTTTAGAAAAACATGGCAAAAACTATATGAACTGATGCAAAATGAAGTCCGAATTTGGAGATCATTATGCACAGTAACAGCACTGTTGAAATGATAATCAACTATGAAAGAACTGGCTAATTTGATCAATGAAACGATCCAAGACAATTCCAAAGGACTCATGAAAAAAAAAAAGAGAGAACTGATAAACTCTGAATGCATATGGAAGTGTGATTATCTCACTTGTTGCATTTTTTTCTGGCTTTTAAAAAATTTGACTAATACTGAAATGTTTTGCATGATTTTATATGTATAATCGATATATTTCTTGCCTTCTCAGTGTGCATAGGAGTGGTGTGGGAAGGAGGGAGAGAATTTGGAAATCAAAATTTAAAAGGAAAAGAATGTTTAAAATAAACAATGCTTTTTAAAAGACATCTTATGAATTTAGAAAGTTCTGAGAACAAGCCTTTAGAGCTCTGGGAGCTGGAATCCATAGCAAATTTTGCAAACAGCTGAAGCCAATGAGGATTAAAGTCCTGGAACTTCTTGATATAGACTAGAAATGGATCAAAGGCAGCCAAGAGGGAGCAACCCTGACTCGTTTATCATCTGTTACTTTTGGAAGTGATTTTAGTGGGGCATATGTTTCATAGAAGCTGTGTTAAGTTTGAGCCCACTCTCCCCAAGGATAGAAGTGGCAAAGAGGGGAGTGGACCCTTGTTATTGGGAGAAATGTTTGTATTTTTATTCTTGATATAACTTCTCATCAATTGTCATATTGCAACAACTAAAATCAAATGCCCTTTAAGCTCTAAATCCCATGATACATAATTAGTGTTTAAGATAAAGGCTATTAATCTGGTCTGTGAACTCTTTTTTCATATTTTGATAATGACATTTTAATAAAACTGATTTCCTTTGTAATTCTCCATTTTATTTATTTCAAAATGTAATTCTGAAAAGGGTTCTTTAGGATTCATCAAGCTACCAAAGAAGCTCATGCCATTAAAAAAATGTTGTGAGCCCCAGTTCAAGATGCATTTTCCCCCATCAATATTTTTTAATATTTGAGCCATTTTCCTTCCTCTGCTTCTTGCATTTCATCTCTATCTCTTTTGAACTGCTTAATAGACTCTAGGGTCCTATTAGTCATTCATTCTCAAACTTTCCTCTTGCTATGAGGGTTCTGACTTCTTTTTGAAGACTGATACTTCTCTACTGCCTGCCTTTTATGAGCTGCACCTACCCTAATCTCAATATACAGATTCCAGTGTGGCATACTCATGCTGTACCCTATAACTCTGTTTTTTCATTTAAAAAAAATCTCCTTGTAACTACTTGTGTAGGAATGATCCTATTTGATGCCATTTGTGCAGCTGCCCTGTATAGTATCTTACCTGGGGGTAATTTTTAAAGACTCTATCATATGGAACACACAAGGTGATCTTGGAAGAAAATTTTTAACATTGATTAACTGTAATAAAATAATAAATAGGAAAGAACTGTTAGTCTAAGGCTATAGACTAATTTATCCTGTATATCACTTGTTTGTGTATAGCCATTTTTATGTTATCTCCCACATTACATTGTGAGCTCCTCAAGGGCAGGGATACCTCTCAGGGTTGTTGTAAGGATCAAATGAGATAATATTTCTAAAGTGCTTAGCACAAAATAATCTCAACAATGGACTCATATGGTTTATAACTGCTTCAGTTCTCTAGATCACACAGACAATATTGAGAAGCAGAGAAAAAAAAAACAGCAAAACAAGAAAAAGGATGGGGGACAAGAACCCAAGAATTCCAACCCTAAAAGTCACCCCCAAAAAAAGTCAGGAGAAGAAATAACAATGATAAGATCATAGCACCTACAAAACATATTAGAAAAATCCAGGTACTCCTGGTTACAGTTTTGACACTAAAGAGTTTGGAAACAGTTTTTGCTTTAAAAAAAAGTTGGCAGCAGTAACCATTTTGTTCTAAAGAATTCCCTGTAGCGGAGAGGATTTTTGTTTCTTGTTTATATATCCCCCCAATTCACATGAAAAACCCCACAGATTTGTTTTTCCCTAAGAACTTTTTTTTTGAATTGTTAAGTCAGATAGTTTTCTCTCTATTATCTTGATGAGTATAATCAATCTCATCCAGAGGATGGCGGATGGCTCCTAGATGGCACGTAGTAGATATTATATAAATGCTAGCTAGCTAAGTAGTAGTAGTAGTAGTAGTAGTAGTAGTAGCAGCAGCAGCAACAGCAGCAACAGTAGTAGTAGTAGTGGTGGTGGTGGTGGTGATGGTGGTGATGGTGGTAGTAGTTGTGGTGGTGGTGGTAGTGATAATAGTAGCAGTGGTAGAAGTACCCCTCAGGGCTTAACACAGTTCCTGGCACATAATAGTTGCTTAATAAATTTTTATGGACGGACAGGGCCTGGAAATCTTTGCCAATCCTTGTCTTTTATGTATCCCTTCATGATTTTTCCAGGGTTTGCTACCTCAAAATCTTAAGTAATAAGTCTATTTCATTCTAATCAAAGAAGTTCTCCCCAGCAAAAACAAAAGAAATAAACAGCCAAAGTAAAAATATGAATCAGATATAGAACAGGTAGTTTTATTCCCACACAGAAAGGGAATGATGAACAATAAAGTATGATAGAATGGTTACAGTTGAGAAGCTAATGAACATGCCCTCTGAGACACTTGTAACAAGATTACTCATTACTCATTACATTTCTTCCCCACTAAATACAGTAGCAGCAAGTGTGCCCTTTACTTTCCAGTGTTTTCTCTCCATCTGTCTCTATCTCCTTCTGTCTCACTCTTTCTCTTCTTCTCTCTCCTTTGTCTTCTCTTCCTCTTACTATCAAGCTTCCTCTCTCCCTCTCTTCTTTCCTCTCTCTCCCTTTTCCTTCTTTAAATAATAAATAATCACAGAATGATTACAAAAAAATTCAATAACTTATCATTCCTTATACAGTCATCTGGGAGAAAAATAAGTAAGCCCTGTCATAACATAATTTTTGTATTTTGTATTTGACTCCTGGCCTGTCCTCATCTGATCAAAGAGTAAATGTGATCTCCTGGTGTTCTCTCTGTTGGTTATGCTTCCCTTGCTGCTCCTCTGTCTCTACCATTCCTGAGGCCATAACTTGTCCCCTAGCTGCTCTTCTGGTGTTAGCCCTCTCCCATTGATACAGAGTGCTTTTTTTTTTTTTTTGCAAGGGAAGGAGTGATATGGAAACATCAGGTGTCTTTTGAGATCTCATGAGACCCTCTACAAAAAAAGAAGTCACAGAAGGGAGGCCGACTCATCCCAGGCAGAAAACTGCCTAGATGGGATGTGGGCTTTATGGTTATATGAGTATAGGTGGGGGATAAGACTTCACAATTTTCCTCACCCTACTCTCAGAAGCAGCTCCAAATTCCTCTCATAAGGGTTGGTGCCAGAAAGAAGAGGATAAAGCATATTCATAGGGTTCTGCCTCAGCAGGCAATTAAAAGAGAGCTAGAGAATCCATGTGCTTGTTTGGAATTCTGACTGAGCATACAGAAGGAGCCACTGTGGGAAGATCTTTTTCTTTCCTCGAGTTGTACCTTTTTCTTCCTTTCAGGACAATCGTCCTCTATTCCTTTAAGAGAGAGTAGTAGAAAGGAACTGGACTTGGAGTCAGAGGACCTAGAACAAAACCTAGCTTCTTAAATGGCCTTGCACAAAAATAAAATAAAAGAAACAAAAAATGGAATTTCAATGATAGAGAAGGAGATTTTTATGCACCTAAATGAGAGGTTCTTAAATGTGTGTGTGTGTGTGTGTGTGTGTGTGTGTGTGTGTGATAGACTCCTTTGGAAGTCTGGTGAAAGCTATGGAGCCCTTTTCAAAACAATGATTTTAAATAATTGAAGAAAATACTAAATTTCAACTAAAAGATAGTAAAACTAAAGATGTATGTTTTTTTCCATCCAAGGCCATGAACCCCATTAACCTGGATGAGGTTAAGAATCCTTGATGTAGAGGTTTTCCAAAACCCTGGAAACCAAATGATGAAGGAAACTGCATTTTTAAATATTCAGCCTTCGATTAAGATAATTTTTTTAAACCACAAATATACCATAAAATATATTCCACATTAAAACAAAACTGAATATGGATTACAGTTATCTCTTCCCCATCATGACTTTCCCTATTGTAGTTTCAATATATTGTGGGTCAGCATAAGAAATTGAATGGGAATTTTTGGAGACTTTTGCAGAAACTGCAGATGATGCACAAAGACCAATAGGCAACACAGAAAAAAGTTTAGAAACCCAGAAATTCATTCAGTATTTGTATAGTGCTGTATAAAATCAACATATTTTATATTTTAATACCATAATAATTCAAATTTCTTCTCTGGTATGAAGGGAGGGCCAAAAAATTCTATGCAAATTTTCTAGATTGCAGGGGCACCATGTCCTTGGCCCCTCAGATATGGAAGAGATAACTATAATTTTCTTTTTATTGCCCTGGAGGCATTTCAAGAGGATGTAGCTCTATGTGGTGGAAAGGACCCTGTATTTAGAGTCTGAAGACCTGGGCTCATACATTGATTTTCCTAGTAAAAACCTATGTGACCCCTCTGAGCAAATAGCTTAACCTTTCTGGGATTCGGGTTCTGAAAGAAAGGAAGCATAGCATTTGTATAGACCACAAGATTTCTGTTCACAGTACTCTCAGTTTGCTCCAAATATTTATTAGTTATATGACCCTGACCAAGTCAATTAATCTTTCTCCGCCTGTTTCCTCATCTATAAAGTGAGGATAATAATGATGCCTGCCTTACAGGGTTGTTGTGAGTACCAAATGAGATAATATGTGTAAAGTAGTACTATTTTGGTTAAAATCCAACAGTCCAACAACATATAGTAAATGTCTATTCTGAGTTTTGGGAAACAGAGACAAGACTTGTGATTGCATCAGTATAAGGACCTCTTGGATGAAAAACATCCTCTCAAATGTAGGTGAGCACCTTCTCTTCAACTTGTATCTTTAGAAAGTTAACTAGAACACTGAGGACTTAAGATTTAAGTGACTTGCCCAATGTTATGAAGTCAGTATATGTCAGAAATAGGATATATACTTATGGTTGAACAACAGTTTTGCGGGTCACCTTTTTCTCCACTGCATGACTATCTCTCAAGCACTGAAGCTACAAAGCCTACCCGTCCCCCACCCCCCAAGATCTATTCTAGCTCAAAATCGGTGATCCTAAGATGATCTTGGAGGCATCAAAGTAGGGCTTCAGTTGCAATAACTGCAAATGATTGTTCTCATTTAATATAACTGCAAAAAATATCATTATTTAAGCTTTATGGTTGTTTGTATTCTGAAGTACTGGAAATTTAATCCTTATGGTATTACAGTAAGGCAGATATTAAAGAAACAGTACTGACCGTTCCCCTCCCCGAACCTTTTGTTAAATATCAAATTATGAAAGAAACTATTTCAAAAACAATGTGAAGAGAATTACGTAGATGAAGTGATTTTTAACAACAGTCAAGCAGACATGTGTATATATATAAAACATATATATATATACACACATAAAAATGCAAGCACAAGAAGGTAAATAAGGTTGTATCTAGATATATTTTTAGCTTTCTGCACTGATTTCTGTTTCAGTCATTTATGTTCAGGAAGATTGTTTCCCTTTCCTAGGTAAATTCTCTTCATCTCCACAGCACTAGGCATTTGGGAGAACAAAGACCAGTGAAGGGGGGTAGACTAGAGAGAGTGTGGCAGCTTACCGGTTATTGGAAGCTCTTGCTGGCACTGAAGCACTCTCTGCCACCTATTAGAGATTAAATTCAGCTGAGAAGGAGTACAAGTGGGGGCAGTCTTAGAACGCAAAGCGAGCTACTCTTGTTCTCACTTAGCAGGCTTTTTTTTTTTAAGAAAAAGTTCATTTTGATCTATGATAAGGGAAAAGTTTAGTTTGTTTTGTTCATAAAACTGAGTAGGAGGCTTCTGTGCTAACCCTTAATCTCTTTATAGTAGTAGAGACATGATTTTTTTAAAAAGAAACAAAGAAGTTAAGCCCATTAAAATATTAGCAGCATGAACTGGGTTTCTTAAAAGTATTTAATGTTTTTTAAACAATAGTTGCAAAAGTAAAGAATACAAAGCAAACTTATACCAGCTGGAAATCCTGATTAGAAATAAATTTGAATTTTTCTAACACAAATGAGATGGCATGCTGAATCCTGCTCCCTCTTGTATTTGCATTCTTGGGATCTTTCCCTTTAGTTTATTGTCTGTCTTTTTCACTATCATCAGTATTGTTAATTGTGTCAGACTTTTTGTGAATCATTTTGGGGTTTTATTGACAAAAGATACTGGAACAGTTTGCTGTTTCCTTCTCCAGATCCTTTTACAGATGAGGAAAATGAGGAATAGAGGGTTAATACAACTAGTGTCTGAGGTCTAGTTTGAACTCATGAACATGAATCTTCCCAATTTTAATCCAAGTGTTCTATCTACTGTGTGTCCTAGCTACCCTATGCATCACCAATAGTTAACATTTATAAAGTACCTGGAACTAGAGCACTGGGCTTGAAATCAGGAATATTCATCTTCATAAGGTCATAGCTGGGCTCAGATACTTACTAGCTGTATGTCCCTGGGCAAATCATGTAACACTGTCTACGTCAGCTTCCCCATCTGTAAAATGAGCTGGAAAAGGAAATGGCGAACCACTCCGGTATCTTTGCCAAGAAAACACGAAATGAAGGGTCAGACACTACTGAAATGACTGAACAATAAATACAGCACCTAGCAGACACCATGCACTATGCCAAACACTTTACAAATATTATCTCATTTGATTCTCACAATAACCCTGGAGGTAGGTGATATAATTATCCCTATTTTACAGATGAGGACATGGTGTGACATGGACATGAGTGACTTGCCCAGGGTAACATGGTGGATTTGAATTCAGGTCTTCATGACTCAAAGCTCAGTGCTCTATCTACTCAACCACCTAGTGACTCTTTTTGTGACTCTCTGTCTGTCTTTATCTAGGCCCTCCTCAAGGGCAGGAACGGTCTTTTGCATTTCTTTGTAAAAACTGCAGCACAGTGCCTGGCACGTAAATGCTTGCTGATTTGGTTCTCTTGAATTCAATAATAATGTACTCCTGTAGTTCTTCTCCTAACTCTCTAGTAGTTCTTTGTTTGTCTTTCTCTTCCCCCCAAATGTGGACATTTCCCAGGATTCTTCTAGCTCCCTTCTTTTCTCGTTCTGTAATATCTCCCTTAGATGATCTCAACCAGGATGTTTATTATTTCATACCCTTACAACCTCCCAAATCTTTCCATCAGAAAATTGAACTGTTCTTCTGAATGTCAGCCCTTCAGTTTTAACTTTCTCATTGAATATCTTCATTTCGTTCTTGTCAAACTCCTATAAGAGTGCGGAAAAGACTTTGCTAAAGACAGGATATCTTAGAATGGCCCAGAACTCTTGCACCAACTATATAGATGACCTTGGGCTAATTATTTCCTTCACTGGGCCTTAGTTTCTTTATTTGTAGTCAGAGAAATGAACTATAGGATCTCTAAGGTCTTTTCCAGCACTAGCATTTTCTGAGTCTGTTAGTTTCTCTTACCTTCAAAACTCCTCCTGACTTCCTATATCTTTAATGACCATCCTTCCACGCACACTGGCTCAAAAGCTTGCAATAATCTGACTTGTTCTTTCTCAGCCCAGTAAATCTAATCATTCACTAAGGCCTACAAATCTCTGAAATCTGTCTTCTTCCCCACTGTCATTGCTAATTTACATTACAATAGCATCCTAATGCACTGGGCTGCCTGTGACCAACTCCTCTCCAACATCTATCTAGACCTCAAGCAAGCATTCTCACCCATACTTGTGATCATAGTCAAGTCAGTGATGTCAGTGATGATACTGATCAAGTCAGTGTGAGGTAGCAGAAAGGCCCTTGCATTGGGGCCATGTGAGTTAACCCCAGGTTTCAAAGGTACAAGCAGGACCCAAAGTGCACCGTGACAAACAACCTCCAGGATGCTGGAAACTGAACTCCACCATGCCATTGGTGGGGCAGGAAAATGACTTTCTTGGTTCCCAGAGAATAAATACTGCCACCTACTGGAGGCAGGAGAGTGACAACCTGGTTTCAGGAAAGGCATGCACTGGGGAACAGATAGTATTGAGCTGAAGGGAATGCTCTAGTAAGGGTGCAGAACCTGCTGCCTGTGGCCCTCTAGGTCCTCAAGTGCACCCCTTTGAATCCAAATTTCGCAGAACAAATCCCCTTAATAAAAGGATTTGTTCTGTAAAACTTGGACTCAGTTAAAAGGCAGCACCCAAGGACCTAGAAGGCCACATGTGGCCTCAACCTGCTAGCCTCTGCACTGCTTGGAGCCTGGATTTGGGGGCTTCTCTCTCCAACTTCCTCTTCCTTAATTCTCTGCCCTGTCTCCATGCAACAACACCACAGATTTCCATTATCACTGCAGATGGAGCAAAACTGCAGCTGTTGGACTATATCAGGATGAGAACCTTAAACACCATTCCTCTCACCTCCAGAATCATTCTTTTCAGAAGTACAAGAGGAGGGCCTCTCACAACAACCCCAAAGCTTGATTATATATGGAGGTAATTTTGTCATAGGATCTTGGATTTACAATCTTAAGGGACCTTTTTGTTGTTGTTGTTCAGTTATGTCCGACTCTTCCTGTCCGCCTTAAGATATCTCAGAGACTATTTCATCTAATCCCTTATTTTACTAGGGACCTAGTTTGAGGCTGCTGCTGAGTGGCACAGTGATTAAAGCTCTAGGCCTGGAGTCAGGAAGACATGAGTTTGAATCTGGCCTCAAATACTTACTAACTGTATGACCCTGAGCAAGTCACTTAACCCTGTTTGAGCTGGAGAAGGAAATGGCAAACCACCCCAGCATCTTTTCCAAGAAAACCCTAAATAGAGTCAGGAAGAGTTAGACATGACTGACATGACAGAACAGCAACAAATTTGAAGTTCTGTTTTTATCAAGGTCACACATTTAGCAAATGACAGGGGCAGGATTTGAAATCAGGTTCTCTGGCTTCTCTACTGTGCTATTTCCACTCCAACTTACTGTTTCTTCCAATTATGCATCACCTCCATCATTTTGGGATTAGGCAAGAACATTTACCCTAACTGTGTTTCACTCAGGAGGCCCATATCACTGGTATTTGAACACCTTGTTTCCTGACCAAATCCCCTTTCTTCCTTAGTATTAAAGAGAGAACTAGGTAATGGTGCTTTCTACTATTGTCTTGCCTTGTGAGATGGGATCCCTTTTTGAAAGGTTTTACCATCCTGTTCTATGGCTAGTCAGCTTCTATTTTTTCTTCTGTTTCTATGATACAGAGTCTATAGTCATCTAGGTTTAAAAAAAAGCCTCCTTCCCCTGGAACCATTTCTTGCTCTTTCATCTCCATCTATCTCAGACCCATCCATCTTGCATCCCTATTCTACTCTTCCTTTCTCTTCATTGTGCCCTATGCAACAAATTTTTCCCACGTAGACTTTAATTCCTCTACCAACTTTTCACATGTGGAATATTAGTAACACTAAGATGACACTTCCTCACATCACTGGCAATCTTATTCAGAAGTGGTTACACCATGTTTTATGGCCCACAACACTACACTAGAAGGAAGCCTGGGCAAACTCCTTGGTTCTTGCTACTAAGTCGAGATCCCCTCTCTCTGATGCCGTAAATATAAGCTTCTATCTTTAAAAGTTCATTCCATCCATCAATATCCTCCCTCTTATGCCAAAACTGCAACCTTTTCTTTTTAAAAGTTCATTCCATCCATCAACATCACTCTATTGAGACCTTCTTTGCAAGTTACCTTCCACCCTAGGTCATTCTCCCTCCATTCTCTACAAGTCCAATCCCTGGATCAAAGTCTTTCTTTATGTCTTAATTTCTGGCCTGATACATGGAGACTTCAATAAATGTATTTATGCCGTCTTCTAATACTCCCCTTCATACACTATTTTCTAGTCAAAATAAACTATATACTATTCCCCCAAACAGTTTTCTATCTCCTGTACCTCTGTAAAAGCTTTCGTTATGCTTGAAATTCTCTCCTTTCTATTCTATTCACTTCAAACTCTCTTACTTCCCATGGAAAGGTTTTTATTATCTCCCTAGTTATTCCTTTTTCTCTCTGTGTCTCTATCTCTGTCTTTCTTTCTGTCTGTCTGTCTGCTTGTCTATTTCTCTATCTGTTTCATTCTATCCTCAAACCATGTTCTCATTTATCTGCTTACATGCTGTATCTCTTCAGTAGGCTGAAAACTTCTTAATGGCAGGCACTGTTTCATCTTTGCATTTTTCAGCATTTATCAGTGCCCTGCCCATAGTAGACATTTAATATTTGTTAGTTATGAGACTAGGCTTTGCTGCTAACTTGCTGTTAGTTTTCCTTTCTGTGCCTTATTTTTCTCATCTGTAAACTGAGGGGGGGTTGACTAAGTGATATTCCATTTATCCTTTTCATGGATCCTATGCTATAGTCAAAATAGTATAGTTGTTCAATTTTCTGAACAAAATTCCATGCCTTTGTTAGAGGGCTATTCCATGGGACTGGGCCTTCCCCCAGCTTTGGCATGTCAATTTTGTCCTATTCCTCAAAGCTCAATTAAATCCCTTCTCCCTTAATCCTTCGATTCTCTCAACAGAAGTCATTGTTCCCTTCTCTGAACTTACCAGTACTCTGTACGTTTCTTTTGGAACTTATCATACATTGGTCTGTATTCTAGTTGTGTATACACATAACTTTTTTTCTAATGATCAGATTTGTGAAATCAAGAACCATGTTTTAGTCTCCTTATCCCTCAAAATGCTTTGCATATTACCATGTACATGCTTGCATGTGCCCACAAATATAGATCTGTACTACTGAGTTCTTGAATTAGATGTATGAATTTAAACCAAGAAAAAGTGGACTACATCAGAGCATGGAATGGGACAAGATATAATGAGAGAAAGTTAATACCTGATATTTGAAAAAATTTGTGATGGAAAGAAGAAATAAACAGATTCCAATGATGATACTATATGGAATAATGGAAGAGTGTTATAGCCAAAAATCACAAAGACCTGAATTTAAATCCTGCCTCAATCACTTACTTGGTATGTGACTGACCCTAAACAAGAAAATTATCTTAGAGTTTTTAATCTGTAAAATTGGGTCACGATAACATTTACCTCACAAGGAAGCTTGGTAGTGCAGTAGATAGAATGCCTGGGGTCAGCAACACTCATCTTAATCAGTTCAAATAAGATCTCAGATACATACTAGCTGTGTGAACTTGGGCAAGTCACTTAAACCTGTTTGCCTCCTTTTTCTCATCCATAAAATGATCTTGAGAAGGGAATGGCAAGCTACTCCTGTATCTTTGCCAAGAAAACCCAAATAGAGTCATAAAGAGTTGAAGACCACTGAAAAATGATGGAATAGCCACAGCACCTACCTCACAGGGTTATTTGTATCAAATAACATAAGTCAAATGCTTTATAAATTTTGAAGCATTGGATAAATATTAACCGTTATTACATTGTCTATGTCATAATATTAACACAATGCTATTATTCAGTATAATTAATTATATTACATCTTCATATATTCATGGAGCCACTATAAAAATTTATGATTTAATGGAAAAAATACTAAATTTAGAGTTATGTGGACCTGGTCGAATTCTAGCTGATAGAGTGATTTGGTGACCATGGAAACATCACCTGTTCTCTCTCTCAGTACCATGTAGGAAATGGGGAAAATATTAATCAATCAATTAATCAATAAGCATTTATTAGGTTTCTTCTATGTGCCAGGAATGATGCTAGACACTAGAGAGACAAGGACAAAAATGAAACAGTCTCATAAATTTGATATGAAAAATGTGCTTTGAGAAACTTAAAATGTCATAAAGGCAAGTGCCATGATGGTTCATGTAAGGAGATCTAGCTGTGGAGTGAAGGTTTTGTAAAAGTTTTAATACAATCACTTTTTTTTTTCCTTTTGAAGGGCAATTGCAGTTAAAGTGACTTGCCCAAGGTCATGAGGCTAGTCTAGTAAATGTTAAGTGTCTGAGGCTGGATTTGAACTCAGGACCTCCTAACTTCAGGGCTGGTGCTCTATTCACTGTGCCACCTAGCCTCCCCATATCCAATTATTTCTTACTGTGTGATATGAGCAAGTCATTTAACTTCTATGAGCTTCAGTTTGTCCATCTATAAAATGGAGGTAGTTATATTCTTTAAACACAAGGTTGAAAGAGAAGCTCCATAAACCTCCATAGAAACATGAATTGCTATTGTCTCAAAATATGGGCAAAAGAAACAAACAAACAAAAAAAAACCAGGACCTTTAATGAGCACTAGAACCTTTGAGTCATGGAGAAGTGGGACTAGGGTCAGATGCATCATAACTAAGAACTATAAAGTAAAGGTAAACTTTTTAAAGCACATAAAAATAATACATTTTCACAAAGCCAGTAAAAGAACTAAGTCTCAGGACACAACAACACCTATAGTGAGTTAGTCCGAATCATGAATGAGTGCCTGCCCATATTGTCTCAAATTATTGAACCAAAAGATCAGGATATTCTTCTGAACCAAACATGGACTGATATTTCTTTCAATTTTGTTACTTCATAGGAGTAACAATACCACAGAATAATTGAGATGGGGAACTAATGTAAGGAAAATATTATTTTTTAACCTCAGGAAATTATAAAGGAAATTGGGTAGATAAAACATCAGGATTGTAGCACCTGATTCGAACTGTCCAAATGACTTGGCTTATATGGTGGAAAGTTTATAGAGGTGCCACAAAGAAGGGGAAATTATTGAAGGTCAAGTATCCAGAAAGCATCAAGAGGCATTGTAAGGTATGCCCAATCATTATTTGTGGAGAAGATGGATAAACAAATGTTCTACTGAAATGATATGAAAAAGTTTTTTTAAGTCATGGGAAAGAATTAGAAATTATGGCTTTTGCTGTTGGCCCTAACCAGAGGAATACATACCACTGAAAGTCAATGCTATGGTGGTGTAGAAAGCAGAAAAGAATAATGTGCGATACATGGAATCAGCAATACCTAGGATCAAATACTATCTCAGGTACTTACTAGCTCTTTGACTTGATATGTAACTTAACTTCTTCCAATCTGTTTCCTAATCTGCAAATTATGACTTAAATGATTTATAGCTTTAAGGGATTTTAGAGATTATAAAATCCAACCCCCTCACTTGACAGAGGAAGAAACTAAGGCCTGACTTTATCCTTTAATTATCATCATTAGTACTTACTAATTTATGAGATATCTGTGCCCATAGCACTTAATATCACAGGACTTCAGTAAGGACAAAATGAAATAATGTGAAATGCTTTGCTAACCATAGAGTTATATATGTGTCATTTTTTATTATTAATGCACTTCCTCTGAGAATACAAATCAATAACCAAGTCTTTATAAAATACTTGCCATATGTACAACATTTTGCCTAATTCTATGGATAAAAAAGAAATAAAGTCATGGTCACACTACTGGTTTTAAGATGGAGGAGATAAGTCAAATGTATATTAAATAATAACAAAATCAGAAACTAAACAATAAAGCAATAAATTCAGTGGAATGGAGAATCAAAGAATAAGGTTCTATGTAATGGAAAGCACTGGATTAGGAGTCAAAGAACCTCAGTCCTAAACCTATCTCTGCCTTTTACTAGCTAGGTAACCATTGACAGGTTATTTCACTGGTCTAGGGTGACAACTTCCTCATCTTGAGTATAACTCATGAAGGGTTTAGGCCAGGTGTTTACTAAATTCCCTTTGATTCTAAATTTGTGATCTCTGCATGCCCTATCTCCCTCTACTAGGATATAAACTCTTAAATGACAAAGATTGTGTCTTTTTTTAACTTGTCCAGCATCTAGAATATTGCATTTCACACAGTAAGCACTCAAAAAATTCATAAAATGAAGAAACAGAAGAATGAATGAATGAATGTGTATAGAGAGAACAAGAACTCACTTTTGAGTCAGAGGGTCTGGGTTTGAATGCATGTGACCTTGAGCTAATAGAATGTAAGCTGTTCAAGGTTAGGGACATTTCTATAACTGCCATACATAGTAGATCTTTAATATATGTTTGTTGTGGTGAATTGAATTAAATTTCCCTGATCTGGGACTCAGTTTAATCCATAAAACAAGGGCCTTGAATAAGATAATTGCTAAATTTCTTTACATTAATGAATCCCATGAAATGTGTAAGGTGTAAATTATACAAAAAAATACCAACAAAGTTAAAGAAATAGACTACCATGTAAGTGAATCCATTAAAGCCTCTTAAGCTTCTTATTAATAGTATCACATAAAACAATTATACTTACTATATGTGTGACTTACGAATGACTTAAGGTATGGGTGTGGGTGTGGGTGTATTCCTAGTGAGCACCACACCTGTTTCCTTGTCGGAAGTGTAAATAAATATTTTGCTCTTTAAAAAAAAAAAAAGAATGACTTAAGAAAGTCATTTAACCACCTTCTGTCTTCATTTCTTCATTTTTAAAATGAGGAAGTTAGACTACATGGTTTCTTCCAGTTCTAAATTTATGATCTTATATCTTTAAGTCACTTTATGTCTCCAAGGCTTGGATTCTCCATCCATCTCTAAGATGGCAATAATTTCTGTTCTGCCTTTCACATAGGTTGCAATATGGATCAAATGACATAATGTTTTTGAAAACACCATGCAAATAAGCTATTATTACTGATATTTATGAAAAATACATGTTTCTGAGAAACTATGTGTAAATCAAATTTTTATAAACCAAATCATATTTTCCCCTTTGACTTACAATGTAATTTCTAGATTGTTCATCTCTGTTCTCTGTTTATAATTGATCCTTCTGTCTTAGCTTTTTTGAATCTTACTTTCCCCCTCTTCTCCATTGTGAAGAAACTTATGGTATGTAAACAATTTCTTAAATGCACTGGAGAAACTCATGAGTGAAAAAAGAAAAAAGGAACATTAATATAAATCTTTTGTTAAGTGATAATGTTAATAATCACCCCCTAGTTTATCTACTGCATAATTTCAAATGCTTATGATTTTCCTTTTTTTCCCAAAAGTAGTAGTTTCACTTTAAGCTGAAAGAATATCAAATAATTGCTCATAATCACTCCCATTTCCATAGTATTTTAAAGTTTATAAAGCAATTGTTTCAGTACAACCCTGTGAGAAAGGTAGTGAAAGTGATTTTGTCCTCATTTTATAAATAAGGAAACTGAGATTTACAGGGGGATAATCAGCTCATCCAATACCACAGAATAAATTATATACTTGGAGATAGGGAAGAAACCACCCCAGGGTCACTCCCTGTCTTCACTCTTATAACAATGCTAGAAACTGAGCCTTTGGACTTCGGGTTGTCCCCATTGAAATAAATCTATTCATGTGGCAGAGTATTGATGCAGGTTCATGGGACACCAGAATAAAGATTTGGAGGCCATTTTACAGCATCCAGAACCCCACACGGATGTGGAGAACTGTCAGCATTTGACCATCACTAATTTTTACAATATTTCCTCCTTTTGACTAAATCATACTTTTATTTTGATTTCTTGCTTCTTTGTTGTTGTCATTTGTCTGTCTGTTAACTTTGCTCTTTGGAGACTCCCTGTCTCACCCAGGCTAGAACTGTGGTTGTCACTCACATACCCAAGCCCATTTCTAATCAGCATGACTCACTCATTTTCCATCTTGGTTTGGTTTGCCTCTCAAGACAACATAATCGTCTCACTTCAGGAAGCTCACCATATTGGTCCCATACTTTAGTGCAATCATCAAATCAACTTAAGTAGTACTGTAGTTCAAAACTTTCAGACACAGAATATCTTCACTCTATCAGCAGAGACTACAAGCCTGTACCATCATGCCTCACTTACCTTTACTTGAAAAACAAAAAGCAAAACAGAAAAAAACCCACAATTTTTAAAAATCACTATTATCTTTTCCATTTTAAATTTCATACATATTTTTGTTTACATATATGCTATAGAGAAGAAAAGAGTGGGAGAAGTCTTCTTGATAAATTCAAAGTGTCATGTGAGCAGGAATCATGTTTTATTCAATTCAATACAATAAGTATTAATTAAGTACCTACTATGTACAACAAATTATGATAGGCATTGGGGATAAAAAGGCAAACAGAAAAGAGTTCCTGCCCTCAAGAAGCTTACAGTTAATTGGATGAGAAGGAGCGGGGGGAGGGGGGGATAAGGCTTACACAGATAAATAAATATAAAATACATATAATGACAGAGACTCCCCTTACTGTACCCTGCAGCGCTATGTTGGTAAAATGTCAAGGGTTCCATAGCTCTTGATCCACACATAGTAAGATTAGTTTCAGTCCTGGAGAAGTCTGATCCCTATGAAAACCAATAAGGTTCATTTTTTCAGACCCTGGCTTTTTATACTCATACCCTAGCATCCCAGGGAGAATCACTTTCACCTGGCTCATGCCTACAGTGTCCCTAAAAGTCACTCCCTGTAAACATTTTCTGAGATTGCTGTATTTGCATTTGACTTCACCTAGGCATTGTACTACCCAATTAGTCTTCTCAAGGTAAATTGATTCTGGCAAGTCAGTTCAGGGGTTGTTCCTTTCACTTATCAGTAATCATTTTTACCAAGAATTGCTGTGGTTCAAAAGGCACTTTTTAAAGTGTAGCTGGCACTGATTGAAGGATACAGTACCCCAGAGTTTAGCACAGTGTAGCCATTTAATAAATGCTCATTGACTTGACTTCAAAGTAACTACTCCCCTAAAGTCCATATTTCAGGATTGCGATTCAAGCACCTATTCTCAGGGATGGGACCGCAAAGCAGAAGAGGCAATAATCAGTTTTATTAGATAGTTCATATCTGTGAATATGCCGTAATTATTAAGGTTGTGAGAAGGTATCCCTCCTCTCCAGAAAGTTTCAGAAAGAGAGAGTTACATGGCAAACATTCTGAAGAGAGGAAGAAAGGAAAGGGAGACAGAGCCAGATGACAGTTATTCTTTTTAAGGTCCAATGAATGAATGAATGGAAAACGCTTTTGATATAAACTGCTCTTCCTCCTTTAACTAGAGGGCTGGAGAAGCCAGGCTCCATCTCAAAGTGCCAAGTTTTTCACTTCTAAGACAATGAACATGGATCACTGAAAAGGTTCAGGGTAAATATATTACCAGAAGGGGCCTAACCCTGCCCAGAGAGACTAGCTGTGAGCATAGCCTGAGATATATATTCTAGCCAAGGCTAATGAGGGAAGAGGGGATAGTCAGGAAATCTCATGTAGGAAGTGTCATCTGAACCGTTTTTAAGGGTGCTAGTGATTCCAAATGGTAGAGATTGGGAGAAAGAACATTAAAGGCACAGGAGACAGTCTTATTTATCCTTCTATCCTCAACACAAATACTAAGCATTCAATAGAGTTTTGCTCAATTGAATTGGGCTAGGGGGACTTCCATTCCATTTCCTCCCTTATAAGCACATACAAAAGACTTGGCAGTTCACCTGATCTCCTACTATCAGCTCTGTTCTCTGTCCCTCTGCTTTTTCTTCCTTCCTTTTATCCTACCCTATAAACAAAAATACGGTTGCATGAAAAGGGGTCAGAGAGCTGATAAGCAAGCCTGGTGTAGAATACAGTTAAGGAGAACTGTTCCAATTTCTTTCTTTCCTTAACTTAATTTCAGTACAGAAGTATGAATAAAATGAAATTGGACTCATCATGCTACTTCTCTCACAGGACACCCATTAATAACATGTTGACAATGCATGTTGCCGGTCAAATATAGTCATTCTGGGTCATGTATTTGGGATTGCACAGATATTTGAAGCCTTTTTTCTTATTTAACTATAATATTTTGATGTGGAAAAGTGACATTTAACTGTCAATGGGAGTTGATAGGACTTAGAGATGAAAGGACTCTTAAAGAGCACCTACTTCAACCATTTTATTTTACAAGTGAGGAAAATGAAACCCGTGCAGATTAAGCAACATGGCTCACAGATCACATAGATGGTAATAATAATAACAACAACAACAACAACAACAGAGGGGCAGCTAGGTGGCACAGTGAATTAGAGCTCTGGCCCTGGAGTCAGGAGGACCTGAGTTCAAATCCACCCTCCGATACTTAACCAAAAACTAGCCATGTGACCTTGGGCAAGTCACTTAACCACAATTGCCCTACCTTTCCCCTCTGAAAAGCAAAAAATAAAATAAAATAAATAATAATAACAGAGTCAGATGTGAACAAAAATTGTCTGACTTCATATCCAATACTCACTTTATTTTAAGTCAGGACAGATGTTAGACACACACATGCACGCATGCATGCACGCATGCACACACACACAGTTGATGGCTAAGAGTATACAACTTATTTGAGCCTTTCACAAATCATAAAATCTATAGAGTAATTTAAAAAAATAAAATTGTGTGCTTATTGTTTTCCCTTCATTACTTTATTATAAAAAAGAGACTTTTAAAAATTACTTTTAATAACAATGATGATGGCAACTTTATCCATTTATGGGAAGCAGAACAAAGACTTTCCAACTTTTTGGCAAATAACTATATGTATGTATATCAAAGTAAATATTTTAAAAATGACAAAATGCATTTCACATTCCATTTATTATGGAGAGAAAGCCTTGCCATTTTACCTATAAAATCTTACTACCTTGCTAATTGATCATACACATTAAAAGGTTACTAATAGAAAGATTCCACATTCACATAATATATAATCATCTTCCTCATACATTTTCCATTATTCTCTGTCACCTCTGCTCATGTGCAGTTTTTAATCCCCTTCTTATTTCCTTGTGAGGTTTGTTTTGTTTCTGCCCTTCTACTTTGACTACGAAGAAGTGATTTTAAAAGGGAAGGCAAAGAAAAGGAAGCTCATTTCTCTTAGCTCATTTCTTTGGTCAATCTTTCCACAGAGACTAGAAGAGGTTGTGATTTGGTGAAAATGTCATTGAAGATGTCTGTGAAAATCTTTTCACTTATTTAACAATCTAATATACTCAGCCCCACTCTAGTTTTCAACAATCTGTTTTCCTTCATTTTATTATCAGAATTCAGGATGCTAAAATTCACGTGATCCATTATTCACATGAATAAAAATTAGCCAGTTTAATTAATAGCTAATAGGAAATTCATGAATTGTCATTTTCTTTATGTTTCATCTTGAGAGGTTAGATATTTGTTTAAGTTATTCTTTTTTGTGATTTTCTTTTAGTTGCCCTTTTTCAAAATATTTATTTATTTCTTTTTAGTTTACAGCACTCCGTTCCATAAGCTTTTGGGTTCCAAAATTTGCTCCTTCTCCTTTTCTTTCCCCCTCCCTAACATGGCTTGTAATATGATATAGGCTCTACATATACATTCACATTCAAAATATTTTCACATTAGTAATGTTACAAAGAAGAATTATAACCAGTGCAATGAACCAGGAAAAAGAAGAAACAAAACAAAAGAAAACAAAAAAGAGAGAGCAAATAGTATGCTTCAATCTGCATTCAAAATTCATAATTCTTTATCTAGATGTGGAGAGCATTTTCCATCATGAGCCTTTTGGAGTTGTCTTCAAACCTTGCATTGCTTAGAAGAGCCAAGTTTATCAAAGTTGAATCATCACACAATGTTACTGTAACTGTATATAATGTTCTCCTAGTTCTGCTCCCCTCACTCAGCATCAGTTCATATAAGTCTTTCCAAATTTTTTTGAAGTCTGCCTGCTCATCATTTCTTGTGTTCCATTACATTCATATGCCACAACTTGTTCAGCCATTCCCCAGTTGGGCTTCCCTTCAATTTTCAGTTCTTTGTCACAACAAAAAGAGATGCTACAAATATTTTTGTACATGTGGATTCTTTTCCCATTTTTTATGATCTCTTTGGGATTCAGACCTTGTAGTGGTATTGCTGGGTCAAAGGGTATGAATATTTTTATAACCCTTTTGGGATAACTCCAAATTGCTCTACAAAATGATTGGATCAGTTCACAACTCCACCAACAATGCATTAGTGTTCTAATTTTCCCACATCTTCTCCAGCATTTAAAATTTTCCTGTTTTGTCATGTTAGCCAATCTGACAGGTATGATGTGGTACCTCAGAGTTGTTTTGATTTGTATCTCTCTAATCAATAGTGATTTAGAGCATTTTTTCATATGACTACAGATATTTTTAATTTATTCCTCTGACAACTGCCTGTTCATATCCTTTGACCATTTATCAAATGGGGAATGACTTATATTCTTATACATTTGATTCAGTTTTCTATATATTTTAGAAATGAGAACTTTATCAGAAATACTGGTTATAAAAATGCTTTCCTAGTTTTCTGCTTCCCTCTTAATCTTGGTTGCATTGACTTTGGTTGTACAAAAATCTTTTCAATTTAATGTAATCAAAATTATCCATTTTGCATTTCAAAATGTTCTCTATCTATTGTTTGATCATAAATTCTTTCCTTCTCCATAGATCTGACAGGTAAATTATTCCTTGGTCTCCCAGTTTGCTTACAGTATCAACCTTTATATCTAAATTATGTACCCATTTGAATTTTATTTTGGCATAATTGGTATAAGATATTTGTCTATGCCCAGTTTCTGCCATACTTTTTTTTTCCAGTTTTGCAGCAGTTTTGATTGAATAATGAATTCTTATCCCAGAAGTTGGAGTCTTTGTGTTTATCAGACAATAAATTACTAGAGTCATTGACTACTATGTCTTGTGTGCCTATCCTAAGTTATTCTTTATGGCATGAAAAGGGGAATTTTTAAATGAAAATACTGCCTGAATTTGATTACCTGGAATAGCGTGCTTGTGTGTTTTGTGGAATCATTTAGGTAAACAACAGTCCTAGAATTTAGTTCTACTTTGCCAGTATATCTACTTTCCCAATTTAAGGGGAAGGACAAGAAAAACATTTGAGAGCATCTGAGCTATTGAAAATGTAGTGTCCTAGAAACCTGACTATGCTGTAAAAGGATTGTTCTAAAGGCTACTAACCTTCCCCCTCCCAAATCTATAACTCACATAGCTATACTATTGTGACAGATAATTTGCAGTGAAGTTTCCCCATTCTGAAAAATCAAATCTAGAGTGGCTTCAGCATCCACTAGGCCTAAGTTTAGAAGTCACTTGACCTTGCAGGAATCTGGGACTTAGAGTAATGGAGACCTTTCCCAGTGCCACCCCAAGATATGCCAAATAAGGACAGAAGTGCTTTCTCAAATGTACATTGGGTGATCTACTGTTTCCTTGTTCCAGTACTTGAGGTAGATTGCCACATTTAGATTGTACACCTAACTTCCAGCCAATGGAAGAAAAGGGTCTGGAGGGGGGTGGGGGAGAATTCCACATTAGGGCTTTATAACTTTGCCATTTCCTTTTGCAAGTTGCTTTTCCTCCCTGACCATTTGTCACGAGGGTAGCCCTTTCTCATGATTGTAAATAAACCATTCTTTTCTGCTTCCTACCTCGAGAAACCTCTTATTTGGGTAAGGATTTCTGTTGCACCCAGTTTTGGGGGTGCACACACTATCAATGTCCACATTGCCTAAGTATTGCCAGAGTATTGCCTTGCTCATAATCTGATCTATATATTTATGTATACATATACTTACACACATATGAATATATACATATACAAATACACCCACATACACATAGACATATACATGCATACATACACACATATCTTTCCCTCTAGGCTAAAAGATTGCCATGCAAGACCCTCAGTAAAATGGCTCCTATCTACCTTAGTAGCTTTAATTCACATTACTCTCATTCACATACTCTATATTCTGACCATGATAACTATTAAATCTTCCCCAGTCTTGGCCTGCAAACTCCCACCTCTATGCACAAGATCACCCAGTTCAAACTCATGACTAGAATTCACTGCTTCCTTGAATTCCTTCTCTTGTTTTTCAAGGTTCACCTTAGGCGCTAACTCCTCCATGAAACCTTGCCTGAACAGTTGAAATTGTATTTTCCCTCCTCAGATTTTCTAAGAACATTTTAGTTCTATTTCTTCTTTGTCCCATTAGAGTCAAGGCCCCCTTCCTTTCCCAGATTTCCCTTAAGACAATCCCTACCTAAAACCAATAATTTAAATAATTCATACTTCTATTACTCTTTCATGAAGAGCTTTTCCCACAACCTAGGGTAAGTGGGAGTCCTTTCCTTTTACAAAGAAGGAAACTGAAGTTGAGGGAAATGAACTGACCCCATCTAAAGTTATACAAATAATTAGAATAGTGAACAAATACGTAGAACATTTAACATCTTCAAAGCACCAGTGCATATGTCTCATTTGATCCTCACAGGCACCTTTTTAGTTGGTTTTACAAAATAACAGAAACTGGATTGAAATCCTCATGCGCCTCCCACATCTGCCACTGCCTTTGGAACCAAACCTTAGAAATTAAGGGCATCTCCTTTTCACACAAAATCTGGGGACCAGTGTTCTTGAATAACGTACACGTTCCTTTTTATTGATGAGAAGTTTCAGAATCCCCCTAAACTACCTTCTATTTATTTTGATATTTTTAATTTTATAACTCTGTATCTATATATATATTTTTTGTGAACCTTTTATATATAGCATATACATGTAGACATGTATGGATTACATAAATGTGTAGACTATATCATGCATTGCATATATGTAAAGATTATATTACATTCATGTCTGGATTTAGTGTGTAATATGTGTGCATATTTTCTTCCATGATGGAATATAAGCTCCTTGAAGGCAGTTTTTTTCCTCTGAATCTGGAGCACCTAGCACAATGCCTAAAACACAGTAGGATCTTGATAAATGTATGTTAATTGATTGATTGACAGTGTTAATTCTTAAGCTTTGATAATGTACAGGGGTAATGGATTTTGTAAATGCAATATGCTACTTTCTTCTTCATTACTTTTGTCTTTGATGTTTGAGATGGACAACAAATATTTATTAAGCTGAAGGAGATACGGTATTCAGATAATAATTCATTTTCCACTCTCAAATACTTTACTGGTTAATTGAGAGAATTCAGTGATAGGATTTAAAAATGAAAGGACCTTGAAGATCACTTCATTTTGCAAATGAGCTATTAAGAAGAAAAGAGATTGCCCAAAGTCATATGATAAGTAGACAGAATTTAAACTTGTATTGTGCCTGCCACATAGTAGTATTTAATAAATTCTTGATTTAATGATTCTAGTCCTAGTCTGGCAACTGACAACCTTTACACAATACCATGTTGCCAAATGGGTACTAAGCTTCTCCCCTTATAGTAGCCCCTTCCCCAGCTCACTCCTAGTATTTTAGAATTATTGACTTAGAGTTGGAAAGCACTTTGGTGGTCATCTTGTATAACCACCTCATTTTAATGATGAGGACACCAGAGAGAATGAGTTTGCCCAAGGTTACATGAATATCAAATTGTATAGGATTTGAATGCCAACCTTCAGACTACAAACACCATGTTCTTTCCAGCATATCACGTTGGTTCATTTCCCTCTATACCTATATACATGGAATCATCAGATGTTTTCAAAGAAATTCACATTGGTACTGTCCACAGTGCAAACTAGATCCTTAAAGCTGACTGCAATGATTTCTGGTTATGAACAGTCTCTGAATTGTAGCTCAGGCAATGTATGCAAAGACACTGTTAAAAATAAACCTAACAAGCTGTGTGGTATTGAGACGAATCCCCTAATAGCTCCTTGTTCTTGGAATATATGTTGTTTTAATACTGTGGTAATTATGTGAACTTGAAGCAGTACTTGGGGTCTAGAATTGTCCTTGAGTGTGTTGTGCAATGAATAATTTTAACGAGATGTGGAGGAACTAATTGGTTAATAACCATAATTGGGATTAAAGAGTAATTTTGATTTTTAAAAGATGCTTAAAAGGATAAATATTCAGTTGTCTCATTTTAGTTAAAAAACACTTTTTTTAAAGCCCACCTTTCTAAATGGCATCACATAATGAAAAACACTGGTGGATTAAATGGGGTGAGGGGTAATATTACCCTTGATGTTAAAGTGACATGCTATCGTCAAAGAGAGCCTGCTGCTGACAGGCTGGTGGAGGCAAGCAGCCGGCTTGTGCTCTACCCGGAGGATATTGACTATTAGTATTTATGTTTTATGTCGCTTGGCAAATGTACATGGTGTAGCACAAAAGATTAAATTGCACTGAACAAAGAGCACAATACCGGTCCCCAGGAGGAGGCTGGCTTTTTAAAAGCATGAGTGACATGGGGCCAGACTAGCACAGGGTGGGTGAATGTAGGAAGTTTTAATCTGAATGTATTAGAGTACTGATGGGTTTTTAAAGAGGGAAGAGAAAGGGCTAGCTGAATATGTGCCTGGCTGGAGTAGTGTGTTTTAAGCAAGCAGAAAGCTGGCTCTATAGGTAGAAAAAAAAGGTAAGGCAACAAGCAAGCTCTGGTTCTATGGAAAGAAGTGGACAACATAACAGGCATTTATAGAAGAGAGATATAAGTTCAAGTCTCACAAGTCATAATGTTCACTATCATGAGCTAGATGAGGATTAATGGTCAGGATTTCCAGTGGTCAAGAAAGTTGTTTATAGGGAGAGGAAATTGAGTACCAAGACTTTGTTCAGTTATTTTTTAGTCATATCTGATTCTTTGTGACCCATTTGGGGTTTTCTTGACAAACATACTGGCTAGAGTGGTTGCCATTTCCTTCTCCAGCTCCCTTTACAGATGAAGAAACAGAAGTAAACAGGGTTAAGTGACTTGCCCACGGTCACACAGCTAGTAAGTATCTGAGGCAGGATTTGAACTCATGTCTTCTTATATCTCAGATCAGTACATTATGTACTATACAATCTAGCTGCATCCACATATTTGGTGTATACTTTAAGGAGAATTTGTGGGAGGTCCCATATGATAGAACTATTCATGAATAGGAACTAAGAAGATCAACTTCTCTTTTCTTTTAAGTCTGAGTTTTGGCAGCCTCACTCTGCTCTTATCCATGCATATTCTAATTGAAGGGAAAATCTAGATAGGCACACCACCATAATGATTTCCTAAAGATATGTCTTCTAATGACTACAGCTTCAGGGGTTAATGTCAAAGGATATGCATGAGCCCAGAATAAGCATGGTATATCAAAGAGACCATTATACCTGTATGTAAAAAAAATAAAACTGAGTCTTGATGACAACTCTAACACCCTTGTTAGTTGTATAGCCATGACCAACTCACTTTAACTTCCCTGAGACAGTTTCTTTATCTGTAAAATGGGGATAATAGCATTTGCAATACCTATTTTAAAAGGTTGCTATGAAGAAAATTTGGTAAACCTCTTGGGAAAGCAATTAGTGTAACAATGGTCAGACTACATCAAGATAATTACATGAAGTTCTAAACATTAATGTTAATGAAGGATGGTTATAAACTGGATCGTTTCCAGAGGAAAGAAATTAGAATGGGGAAGGGCCTCTAATTCATACCAGTGAGAACCAGTTGAAGGATCTGGGAATATTTAATCTGGGGAAGAGAAAATTGAAGTGAGGGTGTGGCATGGAAGGTGTCTTCAAGTATTTGAAAAGTTATTGTATTGAAAGAAGTATTAGACATGTTCTGTCTGGGAACCAGGGGGAAGAGCTACAATCAATGGGCAAAAAGGAAAATTTTGGCTTAGTGACAGAAAAACAAAGAAACAAACAAAAAAAACTTCCTAATACTCAAGAGCTGTCCTGAAGTGGAATGGCCTGCCTCAGTTGAATATTCAGTGCAGAAATAAATAGCCACTTGTTCAGTATGATGTGAAAAGGATTGATTGGAAGGACATGGGTTGAACTAATGGGTTCCTTCCTATTCTGAGATTTCATGACATATATCTGATCTATTATTATAGGTAATTAACATTGAAATAATTGAGAGCTATGCAACAGCTTTGCCTAAAATGAATAAATTAGTACCAATTATTAACCCAAAGCTTCCAGTTCATGAATGTGGTTGATCTAATAATGGCATGTGTTAAGGTGTGGATGTGAATGTTTGTATGGTAAGCACATATCACCCCAACCATTTTCCACAACACCCTGGTGAATCATGTTGTCTTTGTTCATATCATTTCTTCCTCTATGGACTCTTTCTCATTAACCTTTACATTTCATCTAATAATTTAAGCTTCTATTTCTGAAACTGTCACTTATTTATTTATTTTGAAATTTTATTCATTCATTTGTTTGCTTACTTATTTAACTATTCATTCGTTTGTTCACTTATTTTTACTATTTATGTAATTTGAAGGGATAAAAGAGACTTGTTCATTTAAAATAGAAAAGGAATCTAAGGAATGTGTATGGAAATCAGGCAACTTAAAGAAAAATCTTATGGGCAAGTGGGAGATGAGGCTGGCATATGAAAGAATGCATAAGGATTGAAAGGAGCCTATTAATGTTGATCACTTGTGACTTGAAAGAGTAGAGAAGATCTAAGGCACAAGTATAAAGTTGGCAAAAGTTTCTTTGGTGGTTTTGACATCTTTTTCTAGGACCATCTCTCTTATTTGAGGTCCCACAGCCTTGAACACTATATCAGCACTATAGAACCTCCCTATTTGAGTACTGCCCTAGGCTCTAAAATGATCCTCTCTCTTTTCATTACCAAAACTTCATTTCCCCAGTGTCCTTAGCGAGACAGTGTTGTGTAGGAAAGAGTACTAAGCTTAGAAGTTAAAAGGCATGGGTTTAAGTACCAGCACCCATATTTTGCACCCAAATTTTGAAGCTTGGTAGTCTCAGGCAAGTAACTTTCTGTCATTTGGCTTTAGTTTCTTAATCAAAAGAATTGAAAAAGGAAAGGTAGTATCATGGAAATAGGACTTATTTTAAAATCAGAAGACTGAGATCCTAACCCAGATTGGCTATTATCCACCTATATCAACTTGAGCAAATCTCCTCCAGGCCCCTGTTGGCCTCACTTCCTTTGTACATCTGTGCTTGATGATTATATGATTAGGTAATCTCTAAACTCTCTTCCACTTCCAACAGTTCTTGATTTTATTATTTCATCAAGCTATATCTGATGAAAGTATCTGATAAGGAAATTACTAACATAGTAATAATAAACTACATGGCATTATATTTATTTTTTCTTTTAATTTGATGCTTAGAATAACTTTATGAAATGGTAAGGGTAATTATTATTACCCCATTTCCCAAATGAGGAAACTGAGGATCAGAGCAGTTAAGTGATTTGCCCTGAGTTACACAGCAAGTGACCTAGGCAGGAATAAGACAAAGATCTTTACTATTTAACTTTCCTATTGAACAATGGAAGCATAGTAGAATGGAAAGTCACTGAATGTGGAGCTGGTGAGACCTGGGCATCTCTAAAAGAAAAATATATGCAATTGTTACTCAGAGAATTTTTTTCTTTTCTAGGCTACACTCCTGAGTCTCCAGAAATCTCCTCATTCTGGAAATTCACTTCACTCACACTTTTCTCAGAACCTCTATTTTCAGGAAAATAACAAGGCCACCATATCTTCATTCCTCTCCAGGATGCAGTCCTGCTTCTCCTGATTCTCCTGACATTCTTAGCACCATGACCTTACGCAGGTGCCTTCTTCCCCCTTCCACTCAGCCCCCAATTTGATTTCCAGTGTTCCTTTATTTCAGATTTGTCTATCTGCTGCTCAGCTATTAGCAGAAAGAAATCTCTATTAAATGTCCAGGCAGTTGTAACCATTCATCACTATTCTATGTCACGTCTGAGGTGTACTTTTGAAAGTTACCATATATTTCCTCCTTCTGACCAGGTGATCTATGTAAGTATAAATGTTATCCATTAGAATGTAAACTCCTTAGGGGAGGGAAAGTTTACTTTTGCCTTTACATCTCCAGCACTTAATAGAAATGTCCAATATATAGAAAGCATTTAATAAATGGTTGTTGATTGATTAATCTATTGATTTCTCATCATCATCATTGCCTGGAACATGAAAAGTAGCAACCTCAAAGGACTCAATGCTAAACTCTATAGGAAGAGTATTGAGCCTGTTATATATAGCAACAGTGATTAAGTGGTTCTTTTCTTTCTCCATGTCACATTTTACCTCTCCTCTAGCTTATTGAAAAAGATATGGATTCCTCTCTGCCTTTTTGGATTCTGTTCTTCCTGTTCTATTCAAGCATTCCTGTTATTTCAAGGAACACTTCATTCTTCCTAATGAGCAGGAGAGAAGAGAAGCATGCCTTCAGACGCTTTGTTTTCTTTTATAGGATGGGCACAAATATAAATTTTGCATGCATATTATTATTTGGTGCTGAAAAAAAGCATAATGCAATTCTGAAGGTCATTGGAACATTCTCTTTGACCTCCATAATTGCTAAAGCTGAGATCCTCAGGTCCCTATGGTTCTTGCCACCAGATAAATGACTGCATCATGTTCACTGTTCACTTTGAAACCTCATTCTGATAAATCACCTATCTGAAATAATATATTGCTCTATAAAAGTATTTGCAAGCTGATTGGAAAAACAGACAAGCAAACAGAAATTTAAAAAAAAAACTAAGTATTCAAGGAATAGTTGTAGAATGAATTAGTGCTAGAGGGAGCCTTTTATATCAATGAATCCACTCCATTTTAATGAGAAAGAAACTAAGATACAGAAAGGAGGAAAGGAGAGAGGTTTCTGGGTAACATGTTTTTTTTACTTGTTTCAAACTTTTGTGAGTTCAGTGTAGCACAGTAGAAAGATCACTAGTCCTTTAGTAAAAAGACTCCCTGAGTCCAATTTCTGATTTTGCTACTATGTGACTTTGCCATTATTTGTCCAGCTATGTGACCTTAGGCACTGCCTCAGTTAGCCAACTAGAAAATGAGGGGTTTGAGCTATTTTATTTTCTAGGTTCCATTAAGTTCCACTGTAATTTGTTTTTCCTGACATCTTTTTGATCCTTCTCACATTTTATTTGGATATTTTTGATAGATACTTCCCTAATGAAGTTCACAATCTTCAGGTATTATCCTCCAAAATGTGTCCTGAAGACATTCAACTTCCAAAATTTAAATGTTCAAGGGATTTAGAGCTTGAAGTGACCATAGAAATTAGTCTAACTTTCTAACATTACAGATGAGGAAATTGAGGTCCAGAGAATGAGAAGGATTTTCCAAACGTCTTATAATTTGGAAAAAAATATAGTGGATATAGTAATGGAACCCAATTCATCTGACTTGAAATCCAGGCAGGGAGTCATGAGACTCAGGTAAGATAAAGAATGTAAAGCTCTTTGCAAATCACTATATAAATGCCATAATAATAATAATTATTATTATTTATTATTATCCTATAGTCATCAGATCTCCAGAATAGTGATGCCCTCATACCATGAGCTTTCTATTACATTCTTGATGAACTCAAACAATACAGGGGTGGGCTATAAATGTTTAGCAACTGGGGTTTCTATGAGGGGAAATGTATGCAACCACACTTTTAAGTTTAATTTGTACTATTAATCCTTCCTTAAGTCTGAACAATCAACAGAACAATAAATCAAGCCTTGACTTGTAGCTTTGGCACTCTAATGTGTAAATGTTCACACTGAAAATTTAACAATCATTCTAGCAAACTACTTATTGCAGGTTCTAGCACACCCTGAATCCAGAGTTCTTTCTACTATAAGGTGTTGCCTCAACCTAAGTTGAGATTTCAAACTCTTGTCTTCTACTATCTTGTCTCTTCCCTGTACCAATATCTTTTTTTAAGAGATTACTGAAACAATGTATTAGGAAGATACTAAGCAAAATAGGGTTATAGTATGATAGAAAGAGACCCATACTGACAGTAACAACATATTTATCCAAACCCTAATTCTTCCTGTAACTTACTAAGTACCTTTGGGCAAGTTCTTTAGGATAGTATGAATATAGATTAAGAATTGGAAGACATCATAGAGACCATGTAGTCCATCCCTCTTATTTTAACAATAGGGAACCTGAAACTCAAAGAGATGAACCAACCTGCCCAAGGTCATATAGAAAATAATTGGCAAATTGAAAATTTAAGCCTGTTTTATGACTCCAATTCAGTGTTCTTTTCAGAACACATTCACACTGCTTCTCCTAATATCCATAATCTCTCTCCTTCCTCTATCTCCCCTCCCCATGCTTTAGTTTTCTTCTTAAAATGAAGGGGGTAAATTAATTGACATCTAAGCCTCCTTTCAGCACTAGCTTCCCATGAATCTATAAATATTCCCTACATACTTAAAGGTTTTTTTTCTCTTCATTTTAAATTTTTGTTTGCTTGTTTTTTTCACATCAGCTTATAGGTATTTATACATAAGGTATATATATTTATAAGGTATTTATATTGCTTCAGATGGTTGATTTGTTCAACTAGTGGAATGAATTTTCAAAGACTGTCAAATAATCAGGGAAATGAACCAGTTGCTATGGTAGGATTACTACAGAGGGAGTGATACCTTTAATCATTTACTTGATGGGTTGACTAAAAGAAAGTCCTGGAGTTGCTTTGAAAACAAAATAAGAAAAAAGTGAGAAATCAGAGTGGAAGAAAAGTTAATAAAGAACTGAAACAGAAACATGTTTTTTTAATATTTTATTTTTTTCCAATTACATGTAAAAACTTTTTTTACATTCACTTTCAATTTCTGAGTTCCAAATCCTCTCCCTCCCTCATTACAATTTGGTATAGGATATGCCTGTGTAACCATGCATAGCATATTTCTATCCTAGTCATGTTGTGAAAGAAAACACAAACAAACAATCCCCCCCCCCCACACACACACCACCAGAATTATGAAGGAAAAAAAGTATGCTGTATTCTTTCTCTGGAGGAAGGTAGCATTTTTCCATCAGAAGTCCTTCAGAATTGTCTTAGATCATTGTATTACTGTGAAGAGCTAAGTCATTCATAGTTGGTCATTGTTTAAAATATTGCTGTTACCATGTACAATGTTATCCTGGTTCTGATCACTTCAGTTTGTATCAGTTCATGTAATCATCATTTCTATTGGCACAATAGTATTCTATCACAATCACATACCACAATTCGTTCAGTCATTCCTCGATTGAGGGTATCCCCTCAATATCTAATTCTTTGCCACCACAAAAATAGTTCCCATAAATATTTTGTACATTTAAGTTATTTTCCCTTTTTAAAAAATCTCTTTGGGATATTGATCTAGTAATGGACTGGGTTAAAGTATATGCACACTTTGGGCATAATTCTGAATCCAGAATGGTTGGATCAGTTCACAATTTCACCAACAGTACATTAGTATCCCAGTTTTCCTACATCCCCTCCAACAGTTGTTATGTTTTTATTCCTCTCATATTGGTCAATCTAATAGGTGTTAAGTGGAACCCCAGAGTTGTTTTAATTTACATTTCTCTAATTAATATTGATTTGGAGAATGTTTTTTTCAGCACACATATATATTGACGGTTTGGATGATGAAAAGTTTTGTTTTGTTTTGTTTTTTGTTTGTTTTAGTCTTTTGACTTGTCGTGGAGATGATCAGTATTTATAAGTTATACTCTTTACATAGGTTATATGGATCAAAATCATATACACTATCACTGAATGGAATTAATTCAGATGCATCCTTTGGGAAGAAAGTCACCCCTGTCCACAGAGTGCAAAGATCAAAGTGGCAGGATATTTGGAGAAGATTAGAACTTCGAACAACAATGAAAAACTCTTGGCCTTTCAAATTCACTGGACATTTCAACCTCGGTTGTCCCCAATAGCAAACCTCTAAAAGCTGAGGATGGTGCTATTCAACTGTTCCCAATCCTGACAAGAATAAGTGTATTCATTGTGATCTCTTAATAGCAGAGTAAATGTTGAACCAGGCTTTGTGTCCCTTAATTTCTTGACTTGCCAAAATTTTCCAGTTCATTTCATACAAGTAATTGAAGCTATTGAGCCCCAGCTTCCCCTATTTTTTTCAGCACTTTGACGCTTTGAACATGAGATCAATCTGTCTTTCTTGACTTCATTGTGGCTACCCTCACAGAAGAGATGAAGGCAATTTGGGAGCTGCAGCTGTCAACCTATTGTTTGAACTCCTGGCCCACGTGGCTCTTGTAGGAATGTATGGAAGCCAGGGCTTCTATTATAGCTAACAGCATAACTTCCACCTTGACATCTGGCTGAGTTCCTGCTCAATTTAAAGCAGCTGCAGTCACTCCCCTGTTCTAACGACTTTCCTTATTACCTGACAATCTATCTGAACTATCAACTCATTTCCGACCTGCCAGTTGCCTCAAAAGTTATGGAAATGGTCCTCAAGTTGCAGCTTCAGTGTTGCCTCCCCCCAAACACCATCTAAGCATCAAGCTGCTATCATTGACTGGGGACAGAGGCCAAGTGACCAGGCAGTAATGTTCATATATGCTGCAATACGAGAAAAAATGGGACGGCTGTTGTTTGACTGAAAAACATCCTGGCACCCGGGAGCTAAGGTTAAGAATATTTGCCTTTGAGAGCTGCTCTTGAACCTTGGCACATCTGTGGGAAGAAGCAGAAAAAAATAAAATGGACCCCATGGTATTCTGCCCATTGTTTCCCTAGCACCCTAGAGTTTTCATTTAGAAAAGAGTTTTGATTGTTTGAGGCAGTGGAAATTTGGAATTAAAAAACATTGGCTGCCTCTGCCATTTGATATTTATATGACCTTGAGCAAGTCACTTCACATTTCCATGTCTTAATTTCTCATCTGTAAAATGAAGGGGTGGGGGGGGGGTGTAATGGGAATGTAAATTTTAAACATCTTCCCTGCCCCAGGCTAAAATGTACCTGGAGCCTGGGGTGGGAGGCTTGTTTTTCAGTAGATACTTTTTGATTGGCCAGTGGGTCAATAAGGTTGTTACTTTCTCTGAGACAGGAGAAGGCTATATAAGCCCTGATGTGAGGCTTTGTTTTGGGGCTTACTTTGAGAAGTGTTCTGTGATTTGATATGGATTCTGGCTTTGAAAAACCCAGATGTTGAAACCCAGATGTTGATTTGGTATGGATGTAATGGCTGGACAGTTTGGAAAGCTGTCTACTTGATCTGTTTCTGTCTTGATAATTCTGCCTGTATACTTTGAAGTTCGGGGTGCTGACCTTTTTTCCCCTTAACAAGGTAAACGATATATGTCTGACTGATTAAAGTAAGCTTGTTAACCCATTTTGAGTTGCTTTCCTTTATCAAAGCAGATCCAAGAACTTGTATTGGCAGCAAACACTGAGGACACTGGGGTGCTTGCTGCTACAGGGGGCTGGAATAGATAGCCCTGGATGTCCCTTACAACTCTAAATCTATGATACTGTAAATATTTATAGACTTAGACATCCCATCTATAACATCCCTGGCCAGTGATTATCTAGTCTCTTGTTAAAGATGTCCTATAGCGGGAAACCCATTACTCTACCTCACTCCTCACATCTAGGGCAGCACATTCCATTTTAGAGGAGCTCTATTTGATAGGATGTGTTTTTTTTTCTTGTGTTTTTGGAAACAAGTTACTAAAACATTACAATATCAAAGTAATTAAAAATGAGCACCACATGGAGGGTAATGGAAATGTTAGGGAGAATCATAAGTGAACCAGAATAAAAGAATTCATCAAAGAAATATATGGAAAAAATGGACTGGTTTTACTTGGTAAGAGTGAATCCTCCTGGTATCAAGAAAAAGTAAGGAAAATCCTTATTGCATTGTATGAATGGTGAACTTGTAGGAGTTCATGGACAAGAGAGCCATAGAAAGGACAGCTATATATTGATATTGCCTACAACAATGGAGTGAATACCCATAATAATGAGAACATGGGTCTACTTGAGTATGAGTTAAGTTTTTGACTTCTATTCATTGATACACTTAGGCCTTCTGGGGCCAAGCAGAACATGTCTAGTCATTCTTTGGTAAGAAGTTTTGATCTACTCTACAGTAAGAAAGAATATGATATAGTAAAAAAGAAAAAAAAAAGTACCAACTTTGGAATTAGAAAATCTCAGTCACAATCCTAGCTTGACTACTTCCTACCCTACTACTTAGGGTAGAGATTCTCAGATTCCTTATTTGTTAAAATGAGGTTTTTGATCTTGATAACATCTATGGCCTCTTCTAGCCTTAAATCCTGATGCCATGAATTCTCTTAACTAAAAAAGGCCCATAACTCAGTATTTTTCTTCTCTCCCTCCCTTATTTCTTCTTTTCTTCCTTCCTTCCTTTTCTTTCTTCCTTCTTTTTTTGTTTCTTTCTTTCATACAGAATGCACCTGAAACTGTGATGCTAAGAGAATACAGAAAAAGTCTGTAGGATGTTCTTTGACTTCAAGGAGCTTAAGATAGAGACAAAATTAATGTCCTCAAAACAGTTAAAGAAGAATATATGACTAAACTGAGTGATCCTGGGTCTCTGCTATTTACACTTGCAGGTTGCATACAGCTAGTGAGTATAGTACCCATTTTCACATAATGCCAGAGTTTGAATGGACCTTTTTAGGTTAACCAGTTCAGTGTCATCATTTTATGGATGGGAACACTGAGGCCCTGGCAGACAGGTCTAATGTCACACAGATGGTATGTTGCAGTTTTGGGTCTTGAACCCAGCTTCTATGTTGACAGAATACATTCACTCCACTAAAATTCAACAAGAAAGACAAGGTAACCTTTGCCAGTATATGTGAAATTGGCCCTGGAAAATTCTGCTGATGCAATGCAGAGCGGGGAGAAAAATGAACGGGGTCAATGCAACTTGACAGATCTTGCAATGACTTTGAGTCCCTCATGGTCTACTTCTCTGAGCACATATGGTATTGGGTATTGTGGAAGGTCCAGGTCCTGAGAGAACACAGTATGAGATAAAACTGTATTCATGCTGCTCTTCTGGGTAACAGAGCTCTGTTGAGTTTGTTATATTACCTTAGATTCTAAAACTTGTTATTACTATCAAAACAAAAGTTTCTGATGATCATTGCCTTCAGGTGTAGTGAATGGATGCTATGTACCTGTTAAACCCTATCTCAATCAATTAACATTTATTAAGCACCTACTAAATACCAGGCATTGTGATAAGCAGTAGGGATGCCAAAAGTGGCAAAATACAATGTGTTCTAGAAGGAGCTTATTGTCTAATGGGTGAGACAATATTCAAACAAATATATAAAGCAAGTTATGTACAGGATAAACAGGAAACAATTAGTACAGAAGAGACATTAAGAGGAAATGGAGAAGATTTCCAGTAAAAGAGAGGTTTTAGTTGAAACTTATAGGAAGTCAGAGGAGGTCCGTAGTCCAAACAAGGGAAGGAGAGTATTCTAGGTATGGGGGGAAGACAGCAAAAATGTCCAAATCTGAGAGATGAATTATCTTGTTCTTGAAACAACTAGGAGGTCAGTGTCACTGGACTGAAGAGTAGATGATAGGGGCGGCTAGGTAGCACAGTGAGTAAGAGCACCGGCTCCAGTGTCAGGATGACCTGGGGATCAAATCTGGTCTCAGATACTCACCACCACACCCAGAAATAAGTGAAAGAGTAGGAATGGCATACAGGGAAATCTGTTGGAGAGACAGGATGGAATGGGATCACTTGACAAGGAAGAGGGGTTTGCGTGATAAGGAGTAAGGCTACTTCATCCTGTGGGACAGGGATGAAGGAGGAGATAGTTGCAGAAGACATCCAAGTGATAGAAAATTCAGATGATGGGAAAAGAGGGAACTCACAAGGAATGACCCCCCCCCTCTTTTTTATGTAAAATGAGGCAAGTTTCTCAACTTAGAGTACGAGGCATGGGAAATATGAAAAGGGATGAGAAGGTTTGGAAGAATAATTTTGGAAAGTAGGATAGTGTTATAATAATGAAGGGATAGCAGGATAACCTAGTAGCAGTGGGGGTCCAAATGAAGTTGTGTAACACACAACTGAAAAACAACTGAACAACCAACGACAGCCATTAGTTTGATGAGTCATTTGAATTTTCTGTTAGTTCATATATATTTGCTTTAAGAAAAAGAAAATAATATATTTGCCTATTATAAATGTCTGGTAAAAATAAGTGAAATAATTTAAATGTTATTTCATTATGATGTTCATATAAATCTAAGGTCTATCCTGGATTAATAAAAACATTTTATCAATTGTGATACTATTTTTAAAGTACTTAGCACAGTGCCTGACACATAGTAGTAACTTAATAAATTTTTTCCCCTTTCCTTGTCCTTCCCTTTCCCCTCTAAATGTTATTTTATGTCTACCATCTTAGTAGTAGAAGGTATTTTATAAAGGACAGCAGAGCAAGGAAAAGAGAAGTTCTTAAGGGGAATGGAATATGTTAGTAAATAATTCAAAAGATCATTGAGAATTGAGACTATTTATTGTTAAATTTTTTTCACTTAACAAACATTTATTTTTCCCTCACTCCCACTCCTTCATACCCAAATTAAAGGGGGCAAAATATGTAACAAATATTCAAGTCAAGTAAAATAAATTTCTACATTGGACATGTTTGAATATGCATACCTCATTCTATATCTTGAATCTATCACCTCATTGTCAAAAAAAAAGGGTAGTATTGTACATCTTCAGTCTTCAAAATTCAATTGTCAGTGCAATGTTTGGCAATCTCAAATCTTTTCAGAATTGTTTTCTTTATAATGTTGTTATTAAATAAATTGTTCTGATTCTGCTTACTTCATTTTACATGAGTTCATTAGTTCCTAATTTGCTTTGAAAACATTCATTTTTTGATTATTTATGATGCAATAATATTATACAGTTTAGTTATTTTAGAAAATAATTGCAAATTATTTTCCAGAAAGGCTAACTCATCCCACCAATAATATACTAATGTGCCAATTTTCCCCAAACCCTTACAACAGTTGCTATTCTTCCTTTCCATAATATTTATAATATAATAATTTTATAATAATAATAATATAATCTTATGTGTATGAGGTGGAACCTCAGAGTTGCTTAATTTTGCATTTCTTAATTATTAATAATTGGGAGTTTTTTTTTTCCTGTGACTATGGAGAGATTGAATTTCTTCCCTTGAGAACTGCCTATTCCCATCTTTGACCACTTATTAATTGAGACATGGCTCTATTTGAATCAGTTTCTTTTACATTATTGAATATGACAGGTTTATCACAAAAATTTCTCTAAAGCTTTTTCCCCCTCACTTGCCTATTTTCCTACTAATATTAACTGGATTGATTTTGTTTATGCAAAATCTTTTAAATTTTATACATTATCTTCTAAAATCCTCCCTATGCTTCATTTGGTTAGAAATTATCATTCCACCAAAAAGAAAACTCCTGGGAATATTATAGCCAGGTTCTGGAATTCCCAGATTAAGGAGAGAATGTTACAAGCAGCCAGGAAGAAACAATTTGAATATTGTGGAAACACAATCAGGATAACCCAGGATCTGGCAGCTTCTACACTGAGGGATCGAGGGGCCTGGAATGTGATATTCCAGAGGGCACAGGAGCTGGAATTAAAACCAAGAGTCACCTACCCAGCCAAACTGAGTATCATGTTTCAGGGGAAAATATCATCATTCAGTGGAATAGAGGACTTTCAAGCATTCTTGCTGAAAAAACCAGAGTTGAATAGAAAATTTGACATTTAGATACAAGAAGCAAGAGAAGCATGAGAAGGTAAACAGGGAAAAGAAATCATAAGGAACCTATCAAAGTTGAACTATTTTTTTTTTTGAAGCACTCGGGGTTGGGTGACTTGCTCGGGGTTGCTTGGCCAGTTGTTGTTTCTGGGTGTGGTGCTGAGTGTCTGGGCCTGGATTTGATCTGGGTCGTCCCGGCACTGGAGCCTGTGCTCTTGCTCGCTGAGCCACCTGGCCAAAGTTGAACTATTAACATTCCTACATGGAAAAACAATAATTGTAACTTATGAAACTTTTCTCAGTAGTTGAAGGGATTAGAAATATATATATATATATATATACATATATATATATATGTCTTTATATGAGGGTATGCGGGCACATGAATACATATGTGAATGTGTGTATATACTTTTACAGATATACATAGATAGGGGGCACGGGACCAATTTAACAGGAAGGGATGATACTTAAAAGGTGAAATTAAGAGGTGAGAGGAATATAATGAGAGGAGATGGGGAGAGATAGAGTGGGGTAAACTATCTCATACAGAAGAGGCAAGGGGAAATGGTTACAATGGAGGGGAAGAATAGGAAGGCAAAAGGGAATAGGTCAACCTCATTCCTATTGAATCGGGCCTGAGGAGGGAGGGAAATACACACTAAATAGGGGATCTCACCCTCCAGGAGAATAGGGGGGAAGGGGATGTGAGGGGGGATGATGGAAGGGAGGGCAGGCTGGGGGGGAGAGAAGTTGGAAGCACCCACTTTTGAAAAGGGACAGGATCAAAGTAGAGAATAGAACAAGTGGGAGGTGGGATAGGAGGGAGGGAAATATAGTCAGTCTTTTACAATACATCTACTATGTTTTTGTTTTGCATTAGCTGCACATGTACAACCTGTACTGAACTGCTTGTCTCCCCAGTGGGGATGGGTGGCAGGGGGGGAAGGGAATGAATTGAAAGTTTTAAAATCAAATATTCAAATATATATATATATATATATATATATATATATATATATAGTGTGTGTGTATAAAAAAAAAGATTAAAAAAAGTTGTACTATGCACCTTCTAAGAAGGTATCTCAAGAGATTACAATGTTATTTTTATTGTATATGTGTATTTAGACAGATACATATGTATGTGTAATAAATGCTAGTTGACTGATTTAAAAAACAGACTTGAAAAAAAGGAATGACTACAAAAAAATAAAATAAAATTCATAACAGTTCAAAAAAAATAAAATAAATTTCATTTGTATGTTTTTATCACAGTTCTAGTTTTCCTCCTGAATTTCTTTCCTTCCCTCTTCCTAGAAGACCATTTTTACAACAAAAGCTTAAAAAAAAGAGGAAGAGAGAAAAAATTCACTAAAACTATATTAAAAAGCCAAATATTACATGTAATGATTCATTCCCAAGGACTCCCTACCTCTTCAAAGGAAGGGTGGGAAAAGTACTTGCTAAATTAGCAAAATTTGGTTGAAGGGATGTGCGACTTTTTTTCTTTGCCAGTACATGTGGTACACTGTATAAGACAATGCCATAGTGACTGCTTTGAGACTCAGCTGTATGGCATTGGAGGAGCTTGTCTTTTATGATTTCCCATCATTCATTTCAATTATTTTTGTTGTTCTTTCCATTTGTGATGTTGTAATCATTTTGTATATTGTTTTCTTGACTGTTAATTTTACTTTGCAACAGTTCACATAAGTCTTTCAATTCTTCTTGTAGTCATCATATTCACTGTTTCTTAGAGAATATTAATATTGCATTATATTTATGTGCCACAATTCATTAATCATTCTCCAAGCTACAATCCCAGTTCTTTGCTATGACAAAAAGTGCCACAATAAACATCTTGGTGTGTAAAAAAAAGAAATTATCATTCCATCCACAGAGACAAAATGTATCTTCATTGCTGTTCTATTTTTATCTGATGTCACCAATTTGTCTTACCCATTTATATATGGAGCTTATCTTGATATGAAATATCTATGCCTAGTTTCTACCAGACTATTTTCCAGTTTCCACAACACTATGTTTTTGCATAACACCTTCATCTTTCTTATCATCTCCTCCTCTTCTTCCTTCTGCTGCTTCTTCTATTTATATAGTACCTACTATGTGCCAGTCACTGTGTTAAGTACTTACAAACATTAACTCATTTGATTCACGACAACCTTGAGAGTAAGAGTCTATTTTAATCCCCATTTTATAGATAAGGAAACTGAGGCAAAGAGGGCTTTAGTGACTAGCATCTGAGGTCACATTTGAACTCAAATCTTCTTGACTCAAAATCTCAACACTTTATCCAGTGTACCTAGCTGCACCATTCACCTGTGTGTTCTGTACCAGATATGATCTACTGAATGGCTTTTCTTTTTTAAACAATATCAGTTTACATGATTAATGTTTTATAATAAGTCAAAGTTTGGTACAGCTAGTCCTTCTTCTTTATTTTCCTCCCATTATTTCCCTCAAGACTCTTGACCTTTGATTCCTCTAAATGAATTGCACTATTATTTTCTGTATCTGTAAAATAATCCTTTTGGTAATTTAATTGGTATGACACTGAATAAGTAAATTAATTTGAGTTGTATTATAGTTTTATTGCATTGACATAACCTATCCATGAGCAATTATTATTTCTCCAATTACTTATTAAGAAATGTTTCATAGATTTATTCACAAACTTTCCAGGTGTGTCTTTATAGATTAAACTACCAATCATGTTATTTCAATGGAATTTCTCTTTCAATCTGTTCCTACTGGATTTTGTTGGTAACACATAGGAATACTGATGATATATAGGGATTTGTTTTATATCCTGCAATTTTGCTGAATTTACTTAATTATTTTCATCATTTTTGGTTGTCTGCTTAAAATTCTCTAGAAAGATCATTATATTATTTTTTAAAAAGGAATAGTTTTGTTTCCTTCTTGCCTGTGTATATTCTCTTGATTTGTTTTTGTTATATTATTGACCTTGTTATGATTTCTAATACTGTTAAAAATTAGTGGTGTTATTGGACATCTTTCTTCTGTCTCTGATTTTATAAGTATGGCTTCTAACTTTTTCCACTGTATACAACCACTAATAGTCACAAGTTAGATGCCTGTCTTATGAGGCAAATTTTAAAAGACCCAAGTGCATAAAAATGCTATCCTTGGAAGTTTAGTAATGAAACATAATAATGACTCATGATTATACCACCAGTTAGAGAGTCATAACTTCCTAAAAATTACCTAGGTGGGTTGGATCCCAAGCCTATTCTAGAAAAGGTCACTCTTTCCTATTTGAATCCTAAAGCTACTATGTACATAATATGGCAAACATCCAAATACAAGGACAGGGTCAGTCACATATGTTTATGAAAAATAAGAGTAGATTGGTCAGATGCTGTCTTTACAGAATAAATGTATATAATTAGAAATGGATACTAACTGAAATAAGGTAAGAGGTGGTGGTTGGAGCCATCATTTCCTTTGTCTCTTTTTTTTTCATTTCAATTCATCAGTCACCTGAACAAGTGAGCAATATATATGTTTACACACACACACAAACTCACATATATGTATGTATATATATGCATATATATCAACTTTTCTGTGTGTCACATTAGCTTTCACTTCTCTCTTGTGCCAAATTTCCCTTAGAATCTTGAGTTTGAGGAAGGGAAGTATAAATATTACTGCCTTTGGCCTCCATGATCATGTTGATGCTCCATATGCAGAGGGAAGACATCATCACCTCCTTCCTCCCCGTGTCCTCTTCTTTCTTCCTTTAGCAGTCTCCTCTATCAGTCAATATTTAGAAAGAAAGGCTTGTTATCCAGTCTTAATCTTAAATTAATTTCTTGTTTTTTCCATGCTGGGAAAACCACAATTCCTAGAATCTTTAGTGACTTGGGCCCTTGTTCAAAGCCCAAAAAAAAGTAATTGTCCAGTCTTTCCTAAAGGATTGTCACACATATAATTAATGTTTACTCTCTAGATACATGTACCATTTCTGTTAATTCAAGTGTTTTGTATTTATTTGTAAGTATTAATATTTCACCCAACTTCTTTAAAAATCAAATTAGCACACATATATCCAGCCTAGGCTCCCCCAAAGCCCCTCTGCAAGTGTCCCAGGGTAAAGAGAGGGGTTACAGCCAAGTGGCTCAGTGAATAAGAGCACCAGCCCCAGAGTGGGGATGACATGGGATCGAATCCAGGCTCTGATACTTAGCACCACAGAAATAACTGGCCATGTAACCTTGAGCAACTTACTTAATCCCAATTGCTTAAAAAAAAGAGAGAGGGGCTACAACCTGTAGCTTTGATACCCCCAGTACAGGAACAACAAGATGACCTGAGACAGATCAGATTCCAGAACAGGAATGGAAAAGGAAGCAATCAGAATTTGCTCTGGATCAGTAAAACTCTGGTAACATTCCAAGTTTGCAAGTCCCCAAGCTGACCCTGCGATTCTGGAATAACACAACCTTCAATGCTGCAATATAGAGGCAACAGGACAAGTCCAGGCCTTCCCTCTAGAAGTACTGCAGAACCCAACCCTAACATTAAATTTAAAATCAAGAAGCAGGTTGAAAGAATGGACAACAACAACAACAAAAGAATCCCAGGAATGACTTTAAAACATTTACAAGCAAAACCTCAGAGAGAAACATAATCTGGGGTAAATTCAACTAGAATTCCTGAATGATATGAGGCAAGAGTTTTCTTTTTTTAAGGCTGTTATTTATAAATAGATTAAGAAATATTGAGGCAAAATATTGGAAAAGAAATGAGAATTATGTAAAAAAGAATTGGAAAGGGAATTAACAACTTGATATTTAAGTGGTATGAAACCTTTCCCAAGCAACAAACTTTCTGAAAATTAGATGGACTGAATGGAAGCCAATGGATCCACAAGGCAACAACAAGAGATAAAGTCAAAAGTCTGAAAACATAAAAGAAAATATATCTCACAACAAAAATTGCCAAGCTGTATGTAAATCAAATCAAGAAGGGAAAATATCAAGAATTTTCAGAGCAGCTAAATGTCATGACCAAAGAAAAAACCTAGATATCCTATTTCAGGAAATTTTAAAAGATAAATTCCAATAACTCTTAGAACCAGAGAATGAAGAAGTAGACTTCAGTGATCACCTCCTATAATGAAAACTCCTAGAAACATCATAGCCAAGATCCAGAGTTCTCAGGTAGAAAGAAGAAGTTCAGCAAAGAGCAAGAAAAATAGAATTCAAGTTCTGAGGAGTCACTGTCAGGATCACACATGATTTAGTATCCACCACTATAAAAGAGAGGAGAACTTGGAATAAAATATTCTAAAAGGAAAAGGGCATGGGCTTGCAGCTAAAAATAACTTAAGCAGCAAAACTGAATGTCATGCTATAGGAGGAAAAATGGATCTTTAACAAAATAGAGGACTTCCAAGCATTCTTAACAGAAAGATCAGATCTTTGCATAAACTTTTAAGTGTAACACAGGAGGAATGAAAAGAACATGAAAAGGTAAACATGAATGAACAACGAAAAGGGACAAAACAAGGATAAACTTGTCTTCATATGTGGGAAAATGATAAATGTGTACCTACTGAACCCTATTGTAATCAGGGATCATAGAGGGATTCTGGTTAAAGAAGATTTGAGAGTGGTTTCCTTCTGTCTTAATTGTCTTAAGAATAGAATGTGGAAAGAGAATGGAAGAGTATTACATTGGGAATAGGTAGGGAGAAGGAAAGGGATTCTAGGGGAAGTTACCTCATATGATCAGGTTGCACAGGGATGGAGTAGCTGGCAGGTAAAACTCACCTTTATCCTAAACTGATTGAAGGGGAAAAAGAATATACACATACACATCTTTTTCCTTTAGACTGAAATTTGTAAAAGCTCTAATATGAAATTCCCTTCTTAGTGAATTGCATTTTGAATAGTATTGTTTTAAATTGAAAATCCTATTTTGTATTTCAAAAATTAATTTTAAAAATCATAATGAAATCTTTCTTACTTTGTTCCAATGATTTTTTTTTCTATCAGTCAACCAACAACTGCAAAGGAGAAAATCTGACCAGTTTCAGTGTTATAAAACATGTGAATTCTGCAAAATTGCCATGTTGGATTAGTATGTTTAATTCAAATACTCTGATTCTTAAATGACTATATTATTATCTTTTTAATTTGAATTTTATTTTATTTATTTTTTATCATTGAATTTATTTTATTGTTATTAATTTTATTTGATTTTTCTTGTACCTATACAGGCCATTAAGTAGTTAAAAATACTGATCTAGCAAGCTGGTGTGATTGACTGTGCACCTAGCAAAGAAAATGCTTTTAGCATGATCTGAGATAATTGGTTGGAAGAGACATAGCATATTGAAATGAAAAGAATACTGAACTCAGAAGATCTGACTTCTAATGCTTGATCAAACATTAGTGTGAATCTGGACCAGTAACTTAGTCCTCCTGGGCCTTGTGTTCAAAGTCAGAGGGTTTGGACTAGATAACCAAAGTTCAATTCATCTCAGCTTTTATGTCTTTGAAAATGTTCAAAGTACTGTATAAATATAAAGTAGTTGTTATTGTTCAAACTAATTTAAATTATATATTCAACTGAATAAATGGAGTAAGAAATCAGAGAAAATCATGGATATAGTTTCCACATGACAATAGTTGAGATCTAAGAGCCACCAGGAGCTAGCCACAGTTGAATTTGAAAATGCAAATTATTACCTTTCTATTCCAAGTAGATTTATCTAGTGATATTTTACAAATAACCTGTGAGGGAACAAGTTTTATGTCCCCTTGGGGTCATTTTTACTTTTGGCTCACATCTGAATATAAATGTTACATGCTACTTGATTATTTAGCTGCCTGACCATATTATTCTTCCAAGAAAAAATCTTGAGTGGCTACCAATTATCTTTTAGCATAAAGTACAAATTACTTTGCCTACCGGTTAATGCCCTCTAAAATTTAGCTTCAGTCTACCTTTCAAAACTTTTTCATATTGCTCTCATTCATAAGATCTATATCCCAATCAAATTTACCTATTAGCTATTCCCTGATATTGGGTAACACAATTAGAGGGCAAAAGAAACAACAATGAGGCTTACACTTTTCACTGGATGCAATCAAACTTCATCAATCAGAAGGTGCAATCATTACAAAAAACACCTTCCCTCTAATAATAGACAATCTACCTCAGTCTTTGAAGTCCAGGAAAGCTTCTTTCCTTTATACCAATGTTCACAACAAGGCTTCCTCTATGCCATACGTCTCTGAAGTGGTCATTTGGCAAGGGTTGGCCAAACAACAATTCTTTAAGTGAATTTGAGGATGCTCCAGATTCAATGGGGGAAGTAGGGGAAATGCAACCCAGGAGCAAGCTGAAGGCTGGAGCCTCTAGTGCCTTTTAGATATATAGATAGAGAGATGGATGGATAGATAGATAGATAGTTGAGAGAGAGAGAGAGAGAGAGAGAGAGAGAGAGAGAGAGAGAGAGAGAGAGAGAGAGAGAGAGAGAGAGAGAGATTTTAGCTATGGGAAATCAATGTTTTTACAATATAATTTGAAAGGTAGTTTATTATGTAAACTACTGATAAAATCATTTATAAAATTTTTATATTGATGGTTTGTCCTATTAGAGAATCCACATATGCTCATCAGTTATTTTAAAATATATACACACATATATTTTGTTTACTATATTGTACCATGTAAGTTCTTATCTCATTACTGAAAAAAAATTCTCAAAACAGCTCAATCACAAAATGTAGGTTTGAAATAAGTTTAATTATGCTGATAAAACTAATTCTCACTGCAAGTTGGCATACCATCTCTTACCTCTGTCTGAATTTTAGGAACCATCTTCCATGCTGAAAATGTACTCTCTTCTCATCTCTGCCTCAAAGAATCCTTATCATTTTTCATGGGTCAGCTTAGAAACTGTTTCCTTTGTGAGGCCTTCCTTAATATTAATATTAATTCCCCCTCCTCAGTTTGCCCCTTGTATTATATGTAAGTGCATGGCTCTCAACAGAAGAACATAAAGGTAAGGTCTTTTATTTTTGTCTGTCTATCCCTAGGGCTTAGCATATTCCTTTTAACATGGTAAGCACTTAATAAATGCTTGTTAAATTGAATAGAATTGAATTTAGTCAGTGATTTAAAGCTTACTGATTTTACCATAAAATGACTTGAAATTCTTCAGATTAAAGTGTTCACAATTCCAGTTTGTATCCTTTAAATGGGCTTTGATCTATTAGAAAGTAATTTTCCAGGAAAACAAATAATTTCCACTGATTACAAGCACATGGGACAGAGAAATGGACAGGGACTTTAGAAATAATTTGACCTGTAACAGGTCAAAGCTGTTATTTTATAGATGGTGAAATAGAAACTCATAAAAAGGACATGACTTGTCCAAGGTAAGGTAATGAGCGGCAGGAAAAAAGTAATGAACAGCAGAGTAGTCAGTCATTTGAGCCTAGGTCCCCTGACTCCAAATTCAGTGATTTTTTTTCCATTACACTTTAATTCCTATTTCAGGAGCCCTCTGAATTCTCACTTTTGGACCTCAAAACCTTTCTCTTTTTTATTGAGAAGATCTGGGCAATAAAGAATGAAGTTTCCCCATCTTCCTCCTAAAGCCTGTCTCTGTTTATTTTAATGTGTAATTGACCCTGTCCTGCAGTTTCCTTCTAATCCCTCTCTATTCACCCAGGTCAATGAAAACACTGTCCTCCAGCCTGCGTGTTCTCAAATGAAGGTGATTGTTCATATTATTCTCTCTACCTACATTCACAACCTTTCTTTCTACCTTTTCAAATGTTACCCATTCTGAAGAACCCAGACGAAAATTCGTGAATATGATTTTAAAACCCTAATCTTGAGTTAAAAATCAATCACACAGGTACAAAATGAAGGAATTGTAGTGAGAATAATTCATGTGGAAAGTGTGTGTATGTATGTGCACACATATATGGGGACTTTACTGAACTGCAAATGAGTCAGGATGCTATGATATCCAAAAAAGCTTATGTAATTCTAAAAGAAGCACATTATTATTTCCTAGCTACGTGATCCTGGACAAGTTATTTCAGTTCTTAGGGTCTTCGTTTTCTCAATTAGAAATTGATCCTCAGGATAACTTTACCTATTTCTCAAAATGTGTGGGACCAGGGCTGTCAGCCCTTTAAGAAGTGAGGCAATTTGCTTCAGTGGGCAGGCAGGGGGAGACTTTAAAATTTCTGGTTTTGTAGGGAAGCAAAACAGACTCAGTGTCTGATGCCTGAACACCTTGTCTGGTGGGCAGCAGTTAACTTGTAAGTAAGAACTTGACACCCCACAGGAACACAGACTGAAGGTTCTGAAGGTAAACAGCAGCACCTGTACTGGTTGGGGATGGAGGTTCAGAGCCTGGGGTTCCCTTGAATTTTATGGCCACTAGACTGTGAGTTATGGTGTCCTAGAAGCCCAGGGCCATGCAGGAGCCGGCCTAGATTAAATACTTAGGGTGGGTAGGGAGCACAGTGGAGATAGTACTTAATCTTCTGAGTGGTACAGGTCAGGGTGGGGAAAGGGGTCATCCTTTCAGTGAGGGTCTTTGACGGTGCATTACAAAATGTTAGAGCAAAAAGGAACCTTAAACCATGGAGGGTTAGAACATAAAAAGAAAATTTGTTAAAATGTAGGATGTCACTGCTGAAAGAGACCTTAGAATACAGTATGTTAGAACATCAAAAGAAGAAATGTTATACTATAGAATGTCAGAACTAGAAACAACCTTAGAACACAGAATGTTATAATGTCAAAAGAAAAAACGTTAGAATATAAGATGTCAGAGCTGGAAGGCACCTTCAAGCATAGAATGTTAGCACTGGAAGTGATTGTAAAAGATTGTATATTAGGGCATCAAAGAATTGTTAGGGCATAGATTTCCAAAGATGAATGTGAGACCTTATGATTCTGGTTCAATACTCTCAATGTCATTTTAGAAACAAGGAAGTAGAGGCCCTTACCCAAAAGGGCAAGCAATAAATGTATTAAAAGTTGTTGTTCAGTTGTTTCAGTTGTGGTCAACCCTTCATGACCCCATTTGGGGTTTTCTTGGCAGAGATAGTGGAATGGGTTGCCATTTCCTTCTCCAACTCATTTTACAGATGAAGAAACTGAGGCAAACAGGGTCAAACGACTTGTCCAGGGTCACACAATTAGTAAGTATTTGAGGCCAGATTTTAACTCGGAAATATTCATATTCCTGACTTTAGGCCCAGCACTCTAATAAATAATATAGCTGAGATTTGGATCCAGGTCCTCTGAATCCCAATTTCCCTTAGCCAAGAGTAGTCTACCTTCCTCAATATTTATCTGATAATTGCAGAGATGTGAGGCATGGAGCCTCCTTCCAGACACCACCTGGGGTAAGGGATTTATCCTTGAACAGGTATGAACCACCATTTTACAGTCTTCTAATTCCTAATTGTGTCCTGAAATCTGAGGGAGTAAGTTCTAGGAGTGAGTTCTAAAGAGCTGTCTCTTGTCTCTGGGGATTCTGTGGCAATATTCTGTCAACATTCTTTCTAATAAGCTGCTTCCTCTTTTTTCCACTGGTTCAGAATGACAGGCAGCTTCCCTCCCAGGGGAAACCAGAAGCTCAGTAGATTTGGTTAGCCTCCTTTCTGTCCCTTGTGATTGGGAGAAGGGCTTTTAATTCCAATGCACCAATTTTCTAAACCACAAAATTTAGTACTTGATGACTCATAAGCTTGTCTCTGCATTTTTTTTTCCTATTTCCCCCCATACATAAGTCTTGTCTTCCCAAGATTGTAAACACCTTAAGGTCAGAGATCTTGTTGTAGAGTGTTTTGTGTTCCTCATGCATAAGAGTTCTCAGATCCAGCAATTGAATAAGATCTTGTTGATTCATTGATATTTGGGACTTTTATGAAACTTCAGTAAGTAAATATGACTGCAGTCCCATCACAAACTGAATTAAAATTGGACTTAGGTACTATGAAAGAGTTATAAATAAGGGTAATGGTGAAAAAAATTATATGTATATATTTAAGGCAATAAGTAGAGTACAATCATTGTTATGCCTGTTGGACTCTATAATTCATTACGGAAATGAAAGTCAGTATATATTCTTATGAAATACCCAAAGCTTGCTGTATGCATTACCTTAAGTCATAATGCTTGTTAATTGGGCAGCACAGATATCCTTATCCCCATTTTATATATTTGTATATCAAGATTTTATAAGACGTTTCCAGTTTGCTGACACTTTCTCATTGTGGCATTTAATGACTTTTAGGGTACTATACAGGGTATAACTGTGATGAGATTTATTTCTACCAGTCCACAAGAAATATGTCTCATTACTTATAATTGTAAATTATATTAGGCTCCTTGAGAGCATGGACATATGAGTTGTGTGTGTGTTTCATATTGCCCATTCTATCTAGCATACACTTACACATGGTAGACAATAAACATTGATTTACTGATTGATTATGCATCTGGAATCCCTAGTGTTTTTATGGAGAACTGTTTTCATAGGTGAGCAGAGGTGGGGAACCTACGGCCTCCAGGCCACATTTGGTCCTCTAGGTGTTCAGGTGTAGCCCTTTAAGGACCTGGAGGTCACAGGTTCCCCACCCCTGGTGCAGGTATTTCCCTCACTGCACTAGATGAAAGTCTATTTCTGTTATCCAATCCTGTACATCTTTTTTCAGTTTTTCCCGTAAGTCCTTGAGGAGGATCTCAAAACTTAAGTGACTAACCTAAGGTCATATGACAAATACGTGTTTAAGCTGAAATTTGGGCCTGAATCTCTACTGAATCCAGGTCTTACAATGTTTCCTCTTACCATAGTACCTGATTCACATATGGACTTTTATCTCTAAAGCTCCAAGGTAAGCTTCTTAGGGAAAGGGGCCATATCTATTTTTTTAAACCTCCCACAGCTCTTCCTATAGAGTTGGCTGCTCTACCCCAACCTCTCTGCTTATCTTCAATCTTACATCTCCAACTGCCTTTTAGCCATCTTAAACTGGATGCCCCACAGACATCTTAAACTCAAAATGTCCAAAACTGAATTTGTTATCTTTCCCCATAAACTCTCCCCATCTCCTGCCTTCCTTGTTACCAGAGATGTCAAAACCATCCTCGGTCTCAAAACCTAGGAGTCACTCTAGACTCCTCTCTTTCACTTACCACCCATATCCAATTATTTACCAAGGCCCATCAGTTGCACCTTTTGCAAAATCTCTCAGATACTCCCCCTTCTCTCATGTGACAGCTGTGTAGGTCCTCACTCCCCTCCCCCCATGCCTGGATGATTGCAATAGCCTTCTAGTGGTCTGCTTGCCTCACATCCCTTCTCCAAGCTAGCCTCCATTCAGACAGTGAAGTGATTTTCCTGAAATAGAGGCCTGATCATGGCACCTGCCTACTCAGTAAACTCTAGTGGTTCCCTATCTCCTCCAGGATCCAATACAAAATCCATTGTCTGGCATTCAAAGTTCTTCATAATCTAGGTCCTTCCTAGATTACTCACCAGCACATATTCTTTGATTCAGTGACACTGACTTCCTTGCTGTTCCACGAACAAGACACTCCGTCTCATCTGAGCATTTTCTCTGCCTGTCTCCCATGGAACGCTTTTCTCCTCATCTTTACCTACTGGCTTTCCTGACTTCCTGTAGGTCCCAACTGAAATCTCACCTTCTACAGGAAGACCTTCCCAACCCTCTTAATTCTAGTGTCTTCTGTCTATTAATTATTTTCTACTTATCCTGTATGTAGCTTGTTTGTATACATTTGTTTGTTTGTGTTTCTGCCATCAGATTGTGAGCTTCTTGATGTCCGGGACTTTCTTTTGCCTCTTTTTATATCCCAAGACTTTAGCACAGTGCCTGACAGATAGTAGGCACTTAATAAATGCTGATTGATGGATTCATTGATATCAAAGGATTCAATAAATAAGTCTTTGTGGATTGCTTACTATAAATTAAATTGCTTTTTTAATGACCTTCTTCTTAGCTATAGCACCTGATTTTCCTCAGGTTCAATGTTTTGCCCTTCATGAACAGGTGATGCTCTTCATTTGTTATCCAAATAACTTTTTCTAGAAATTATGGTGGACTTATTGATCAATAAGTCAACATAGTACCTGGAGAACTAAATTACTATCAATATGGATGGTCTTGTTATAAATGAAACAAGAAGATTATAAGGAATTGATGACTAAATGGAATAATGACTCATAGTTTTTGTTTTTCTTTCTGGAAAGAGTAAACAAGGGAGTGAGCAGCATTGTTTTTTATCTGTTGAGAGAAAATAAGAAACGTGCTTTCAGGGGATCTTTGTTATTGCCCAGTTGTTTCAGTCATGTCTGATTCTTTATGACCCCATTTGGATTTTTTCTTGGCAAAGATACTGGAATGGCTTGCCATTTCCTTCTCTAGCTCATTTTACAGATGAGGAAACTGAGGCAAATACAGTTAAGTGACTTGCCCAGCGTAACACAGTTAGTGAGTGTCTGAGGTCAGATTTGAACTAATGAAAATGAGTCTTTGTAACTCCAGGCCCAGCACTCTAAGTTCAGTTATCACATAGTTCAGCATTTATGAGGAGTATAAGCAAAAGGACCACCAGAGACATTTTTTTGTAATACGTCTTTCAGAGTTTAAAGGGGTAGAGAAATTTTATGAAGAATTCATTGAGACCCTCAGAATTAAGTATACCTATACTTCATTACTTGGTGCCAGCACTAAAACTTTAACATACATGAGTACACTGAAAAATATATTAGAAAATATTACTCAGGATCAAGAAACAAAAGTGTACAAAGGTTTATAGAATACATGAAAATATTCATAGGGATAGGGACTTGACTTTGCTGATATAGAAAACTCCTGGGTGAGGAAACTTCTCTACCACTGCATGTTGGCACAAACATACTGAAAGAAAAAGGTTGGTTGGAGAGTTTCAAATATAATTGGGAGAAGCTAGACATAGCACTAAATAACATCACAAGGCCAAATTAACTACCTCTTAATAACTTTTACATTGCATAAGGCAAAATGCTACTTTAAAGGTTCTCTTCTAACAGGGAGCCTCAAATGCATATGTATAGTTCCTAAAGTTTCCTTGATAAATTCAACAATAAATTTGTCCAACAATTCTCAGATTTTAATATCAAATGAAGTATAAGAAAAGGTTAATCCTCACCAAAATTGTTTGTCACCATCATGATGGCTGTTTAGTGCAGAATTCAAATGAAGGAAGATTTTTCTATAAATGGTGAGGTTTGTCAGTTACTTCTGTTTGTGGATTACAGTATGCTGATTGCAGCAAGAATTAGAGCTTTGCTATTGTTTTTCAGTTAAGTTGTGTCTGACTTTTGTGACCCCATTCAGGGTTTTCTTGGCAAACACACAAAGTGGTTTGCCATTTCCTTTTTGAGCTTATTTTACAGATAAAGAGACTGAGGCAAAGAAGGGTAAGTGACTTGTCCAGGGTCACATAGCTAGTAAGTGTCTGAGGCTGGGTTTGAACTCAGGTCTTACTGATTCCAGGCCTGGTGCTCTATCCACTGTACCACCCAGCTGCCTAAACTAGAGCTTTACAGATATCTTAAATAATAATAACTCAAAAGAGTTCAACCCAGTAATCTAAAGAGGAAAGTAAAAATGGGTAGATGAAGAATGCTTATTTTCTAAGGTAAGTTATTCAGGCAAATTATCAGCCCATAGAATTGATCTATAAGAAGATATATTTTGAATAGACATAATAGATAGTTCATGAACTGGACCTAGGATGAAATAGAATAAAGAGAGTAGTCTGAATTGCATTTATGATTTTGTACAGTACTTGAACTCAAAGATTATTCCAGGAAACAAAAAAAAAGAGAAAAATAGCATCACTAGTATTTCCTAGTGCTATATGGCTGAAAGTTACAGATTCCTCCCAATATCTAGGTCATCCAAAGCATGATAGAAAGGTGGGAGATTGGTGTAAATAGACTACAACACATTAGCAAGGACAAATTTTGTGCAAAACATAGCACAAACATATCAATGAAGACAGAAATTACTCAAAAAATGTGGACCAGTCATGGAACAAGAGTAAAAGATAATGGATGGATGATTAGCATGTGGCATTGGTACCCATGAATTGACAAGAAACCCAGAGAAATACCCTAAACATATTGGATGGAACCCCTGTGAAATTTAATGGGAAAATATGGAATAACATCAGAAGGCAGAGATCAGTTTCGATCTTTAATATTGAAAGCAGTGCATGTGTTGGTGAGATCATCAATTCATTGGAAGATTGAATTGCAAGACACTAAATTGCAATAATCTTTCCAGGATTAATGTAAGGAAAATTCCTGAAGCAAAGCCAAGCCTAATTTTGATACTCCCTTCCTCCCAGGACTATTTAGCATTCTTTTTTCCTGCCTCTCACTTTCCCCATCCCTGATGCCCAGTTCACTTATGATGTGTAGGGTTCTAACCCTAGTTCTGATACTTACTACCTATCTGACCTTGGACAGAATTAAAATAAGAAACTTTTAGGGGTGGCATGGCCCAAGGGACAGAGCCTTGGACTTTCTGAGAACATAAAGGCAAAGTGAAATAGCCCCTGTCCTGGAGAAGCTAAATCAGATAAAACACTCAAGGAATATTTCAGTGAAGAGCAGAAAAACTTAAGAGGGAAAAATTTGAAACCTAGATTGAACCTTGATGAATGATAAGGAATCCTAAAGGAGGAAATATCAGTGAGTATAAGTAATTTCACTTCTCTGGCTCTGAAGTGATTGTGCATAAAATTCAACAAGTAGAATAGATAATTTTTAAAGTACTTTCTGGTTCTACATCCTCTTTCCCTAAGATTGTAATTTCCATGAAAGCAGGAATATTGTGTTATCTAAATTTTTTTTCTTCCCTGACTAAACTTTGTATCTCCATAGTGTTCTGCATACAGTAGATGTATAATAAATATGTGCCAAATAAATGAAAGGCATTCTATTAATTCCTCAAAAAAAAAAACATTTAAGTGTGCATTCAAAGTGCAACAGCACACACGGTTTAGGTATGAATAGGTTTGCTAATTTAATAGTTCTTTTAGACTAGTGAGACATAACCCAGAGGCAGAGATAACAAGAAAATATGATGTTACATGATGAGTGCTTTAGAACGAGTTTATGAGACCCAAGGAGGAAAGTAAATATCAAACAAGGGAATCAATGAATGCTTCTTGAAGGAAGGTACATTTGCAGGGGGAAGGCAGGGCAATTGGGATTAAGTGACTTGCCCAAGGTGATACAGCTAGTAAGTGTTAAGTGTCTGAGGCTGGATTTGAACTCAGGTTCTCCTGACTCTAGGGCTGCTGCTCTATTCACTGTGCCACCTTTCTGTACCAGGAAGGTACATTTGAGATAGACTTGAAAAGATGGTTGAGACTTAAGCATGACCTTCATGCTTTACAGAATCCAAAAGAAGGAAGGGACCTTAGAGGTCATCCAGTCCAATTTCTAAATAGATAAATAGGAAATCACTCTGCAACATCCCCAACAAACAGTCTTCCAATCTCTGTTTCAAAACTTTAAGAGTAGGAGAATCCACCATCAATTGACTTACTCCATTTGACTTAGGACAGCTCTCATTGTTGAGAAATGTTTCCTTACACCCAGCCAAAAACTTGTGTCTTTGTAAATTCTAACCATTGCTCCTAGTTCTGACTTCTTTGGCTAAGCAGAACAACTTTAATCTCTCTTCCACATAAAACTTTCAAATACTTGGAGCCTATTATCTTGTATGCCCTTAAATCTCCTCTTTCCCAAGCTTAACATCCTCAGTTCCTTCAACTGATCTTCCCATAGCCAATTCTTCAGTTCTGTCATAATCCTTTTCATTCTTCTCTGGGGGTTCTCCAGTTCATTCATGTCCTTCCTAAAATATGGTGCTCAAAACTGAATACAGTGCTTAAGATCTTATCTGAATGGGTCAGAGTACAGCTCATTGGAATAGCCATTCCCTATCTAATTTGGGACACTATAATACTTCTTCCTACAGCCTATTATGAAATTAGCTGGTATCTTTTGCTTCCCTTAAGAAAGGATTATTGACTCCTCTTTGGTTAAATAACCAAAACCCACACTTTTTTTTCACATAAACTGTTGACTGTCTAATTCCTCCCTCATCTTGTGTATCTTGAGTTAATTGTTGACTATAGCACTTTACTCTTGTCCTTATTAATCTTTTTTTTAATTTGGCCCTCCCTTCTAACTTGCTAATATTTTATTGGATCCTGAATGCCATTTGTACCATCTGCAAATTTGATCATCATACTATCATTGCCTCCATCCAAGTCAATGATAAAAGTATGATGCAGCACAGGGTCATGGATAGATCTTGGGAACATTTCACTAGAGACCTCCTTCCAAGTTGAAATTGAGTTTTTAATTACTCTTCTTTATATCTGGTCACTCAACCAGTTCCTAATATACTTAAATGTATTATAATTTGTCCCATATAATTCTTTCTAGTCCCTGAGAATGACACAATTTTATTATATTATTTACTGATACCTAGAAAAAAATTCTAACATTCCTGTGCCTGAACTAGCCAGTTTACCTCCCCTGTTAAAAAAAAATGGATTTAGCCTAGAATGACCAGTTCTTGAGAAAGTCATCCTGGGCATGAATAATTACTTTTTCCCTTTCTTGGTACTTGAAAACCATCTCACATTCTAGAACTGTATCAGTAACTTAATTCATACACTATGGCATATAGTTTTTCAGATAATATTCTCCTTAATTTTTTTGTAAATTTTGATGTGCCCCCTTCTTGTTCTCTTTCATTCTCCAAGAGATATCCAAGAATACTGATGGTGATTGATAATCACACATACTAGTTATATCAAGGAGTACTTTGGCCTTGGAGACCTGAACCCACTGAGGCCATCTAGGTACCCTGTTATTAGCTTCTCATTTACTTTGACTTTTAATTTACTTGTGAATACGTTTCTTCCATCCTATACTATCATAAGATTATTTTGTTGCAGTTTGGTGGTACCTGTGATTTCATTGTTAAGGGGAATTCCTGGGTAAGCAAACATCATCTACCAATACAGGTAAGTATCTCTGCAACAAAAAGTCTTAGAGAGTGTGCTAGAGAACATGGAGGTGTTAAGTGACTTGCCCAGGGTCACATAGCCAGTATGTATCAGAGACGAGATTTGAACTCCCGTTTTCCTGGTTTGAGGTCAGCTCTTTCTCTACTATGCAACACTATCTTTTGGGTTAGAGAGTAGAAGCAAAATAAGATTTTAATAAGTTTAACCTTCTCTCTAATATCTTCTGACATTGTTCCATGATACATAAAGCTAATAGAGTAGGAGCAAGAGTCTTACTTCTTTGGATTTTTAATCCTCTGGGGACTATGGTACAGTACAGATGATCCTTTAATGATTATAGTGATGAAAGATTACATTTATACAGGCTTTCAAGTTTTCAAAGGATTTTGTATACATTATCTATTTAATCCTAAGACTGACTCAATGAGGTAGATATTATTATTATTCACATTTTTCAGATGAGGAAAATATAACTCAAAGAGAACTTTAGTGACTTTCCTAAAGTCACCCAGCCTGTTAGTCTGAGGCAGAATTTAAGCCTAGGTTTCCTGATTCCAAATTCAGGAAACCATTGTACCACAAGCTCTTGTTATGGTAGAATTTCATATGTAATATAACTTTTTTACTAGATCTCCATTAAATCAAATCTTTAATGTATTGCTTTTTTTTTTGTACCTTTTCCCTTTTTTCGTGGCTCCTTAATGCTATAATTTTACTATTACTATTTGTTATGTCAGTTACAGTGTTCTAAAAAACAAAATAAAATTTAAAAACTTGACACTTTTTTCATAGCAACAGAGCTTGATGGAACTTTAGGATAATTTGATCCTGTTCTCTCCACCTCATTTTACAAGTAAAGTAACTGAGGCCCAGACATTCTCAGTGATATACTGAAGGAAACACTAAAAGTCAATATTGAAACTTGGACTAGAACCAAACTTTCTGTTTCTTAATACAATATTTTTCTACTAGATTATACTGCTTTCCCCACTTATAATTTTTCAAAAATCACTCTCAATGATATCTAAGTTTATGATTAATTTCCAGGATAAAAATATCAGGATTAACTTTGGCTTTTACCAGTAATCCATGGATATGCACCTCGATAGTGATAAACCCAAAGCAACTGTTTAAATTGCCATAAACAAACTTTTCAGATATGAGTGAAGTTTCCTGCAGAGGAAAGGAAGTAGAGCTTATGCCACATGGAATATAGTATTCCGAGGACATTGCATGTCAGTCATTCCAATGCCCTCTGTGCACAACTGTCTCAGTGAATTGCCAGCTCTGCTACAGCTGGCAGTTTCTCTCCAACCTATCTCTTATTCCCACCACACATGAAAGTTGAAAGTTGCTGTTGTCGTTCAGCTGTTTCAGTCATGTCAGACTCTTTCTGAGTCCATTTAGGGTTTTCTTGGCAAAGATACTGGAGCAGTTTGTCATTTCCTTTTCCAGGTCATTTTATAGATGAGGAGCTCAGGGAAAAGTTTTAAGTGACTTGCCCAGGGTTACACAACCAGTAAGTGTTTGAGACAGATTTGAACTCAGGAAGATGTAATGGGAATCTGAAGGTCTTCTCTGCCCCTTGGCCCCTTGATAGGCTTCAGTGAATCTGAGAACCTTCCCTGATTTGAAAATATGCTCTGCCCCCTAATAAGCTGAATGTAGTCACATGGAACCTGTGGCGGGAGGCTTGTTTTTTCAGGAATGCCTACACCTTAATACTTTGTGATTGGGCAATGGGTCAAGAGAGTTGTGACATTCTGTGACCCAGGGGAAGGCTTTATATACCCTGATGTGAGGTTTTGCTTTGGGGCTCACTTTGGGAAGAGTTGTGTGATTTAGCCAGATGAGACTCTGGGCAGCCATTGAGCCCCCCGGCTTTGAAAACCCAGATGTTGGCCCTCTCTGGTAACTGACTAGGTATGGATGTAATGGTCAGACAGCTGGAAGCCCTGTCTGCTGATCTGTTTCTCTGTATGTATTTTTTGTCTGCTTGTAAACTCTGTTTGTATTCTCTGAAAGTCAGGGTGCTGACTTTTTCCCCTGAACTAGGTAAATGATACATGTTTGATTTGAGTTGCTTTCCTTTAGAAAAGCAGATCTAAGAACCTGTGCTAGCAGACATCCTGGGTATGCTAGGGTGATTGCTGCTACAGAAGATCCTCCTGATTCTATGCCCAGCACTCTATCCACTGTGCCACTTAGCTGCCCCAAATAAAATTACTTCACAGTGAGGCTCAATTGAGATAATAGATGTGTAATGGGGAGGGGCAATCAAGACCTCCCCCTCCAACCCTGTTTCTGTGTTTTAACCAGCTCATTAGGGGATAATTCAACTCGCCCTCATGTGGTCTAGCCCATACCACCTTGGAGAGTTTGTAGAGGTGAACTGATCCCCTACTCCTCCCCCCAGCTGTTAGAGGTACCAAGGGATCATTGCAGCCAAACCAAAATACTAAAGCCTTCAGGATAGAGACAGAGCATGTCTGACCCACTGGAAATGACCAGTGCTCCTAAACTTAGCTTCCTGTTCAATAACGTGTGCTCTAATATGAGCTCATGTATGTGTGTCTATGTGACAGAATGTTAACTATTACCTATTACCCTACCTCTTGCCATGTCAATCATGTCCAACTCTTCATGAGCCCGTTTGGGGTTTTCTTGGCAAAGATACTGTAGTGGTTTGCCTTTTCCTTCTCCAGCTCATTTGACAGATAAAGAAATTGAAGCAAAGATGGTTAAGTGACTTGCCTAGGGTCACACAGCTAGTAAGTATCTGCCTTTGAACTCAGGTCTTCCTGAGTCCAGGCCTAGCACTCTATCTATCCACTGATGTATTGAACCCTAGCTTTCTCCTAGGCTGCTACAAGTACATTTTATGTGAAACAGGGAAACTGCAGGCAGAAAAGTCATACACATTCAGAGCATATTACATTGTGTTGGAGTCATGTAGATCTCAATCTTCAGACAAATTTTTCAGACTTTTTGACAGGAGCGTCATTTTCCTAGAACATAAAATTATCTTCTGTTCCTCAATTTCAAGATTCTACCATCATTCATTAACCTTTTCTGACAGATGGTTAGTGTTTATAGTGTGTCGTTACCTAGATATTTTGTACTCCTCATATGTACTTTTATTCTACTTTTATCACTGGTACTTGTGTATATCTTGCTCCACGGAAGTTTTTCTTTGCACATAATGGTGACTTCAATGGCATACTGGGATTCTGTGGCTTTATAGCTACAAGCTTTGTCATTCCCAAACAAAGTGGAGTGTGGGCCTGGAGATAGATTGTCATCCATGAATAGACTTAATAAAGTGCAGAGTTTGGTAAACAAATAATGAAAGTTTTAGCCCCACCAACTCATGAAACCATTTGCCCTGGTCACTGATATGAGTTGATAAAGGAAGTACCCTCCCCCCATCAATGAAATTGCATATATTAAAATATTAAAGAATACTTATATGTTTTCTGTCTTTTCTAGGAGGTACTTGAGTGTAAAGGTAACTTCTTATTTATCTTTGCTTCCTCCCCAGCACTTAATACCATGTCGTGTGTGACAAGTATTTCATAGGATTTGCTGATTGATTGATTGAATGGAATGAGCTCGTTTTGTAAAGTCAAAGGGTTATCAATCTTCACATATTCATATTAGATCAGTAATTAGGGAGTGAACATTGTAGATGAATCTTAGTGTCTTCTGGATGGATTGCCATTATATAGCAAAATTATATTGCTTTAAATTTATCTGCAATGAAAGTGAAAAGTAACTAGCACATATCTTCTGTTTGTGTGAAATGTTTGTTCAACGTAGCTTAAATCCATTATGGATGTTTCTCTTTATTTTATAAATCAGTCTATTGCTCACTGTGTGACAGTGAGCAGGATGCATTTGTCATCAACTTGTTCCTTAACTTGACCTCCCTACATTCTACTTCCTTTTTTCTTCTTATCCCTAACCAGCACTCAAGACACAAATCCTCCTCGTTCCATTTCAATGACTTTTTTCTTGTTCCTTTATAGTGTTGCCTTAAGCTTCCCCTGCTCTCTCCACCTCTGCCTCTCTACTCTACCCATTCCCCTGTGCCTTTTAGACACTGTTCTATTGTGAGAATAGTTGCAACGGCTATATCTTTCATAAACTCCCATTTTAAATATTTCAATCCATTAATGAACAAGCCCTTAATGTGTTTAGGCTCTGTGCTAAACACTGGAGATACAATAACAAAAACAACAAAGAAGAACAATAACAACACTTTAAATTCGCTCCTCACACACTACATTCTAGCCCCCTCCTCCAAGTATTTTCCCTGGCTGTCCCCTATGCCTGGAACTCTTTCTCTATTCATATCTGCTTCCTGTCTTCCCCGGCTTCCTTCAAATGTTAGCTAAAATCTTACCTTCTGCAAGCAGCCTTTCCCTCTCCTGCTTGCGCCGTCCCTCTGAGACTAGGGACTACACTTTATCCTGTTTCCATCTTGCTTGGGCACAGTTGTCTGAATGGTACCTTCCTCTTCCTCATGATGGTAACAGGGACTTTTTGTTTCGCTTTTCTTTGTGTCCCCAGTATAAAAGTAGACAAAAAGTTTAACAAGTGGTTTTAAGAGGGGAAGGCACTAGAAGGTGGAGGGGATCTGGAAAGGCCTTCTATAGAAGGTGGCATTTGAGTTGAGTCTTGAAAGAATTCAGAGAGTTCTGGGAGTCAGAGGTTAGGAGAGAGAGCGTTCCAAGTACAGGGTGTGGGGGTAGCTAGTATAAGGGCACTAAGCCAGGACAGAGAACCTCATGTGTGAAGAACACTAAGTAGGCCTGAAAGATTGGATTATAGAATACATGGAGGGAATTAAAGCATATTGGAAAGATGAATTCATACAAGTTATGCAGAGCTTCAAATGCCAAAAAAAAAAATCATTCATATATCATCTCAATATGGAGCCGGTATAGTTTATTGAGTAAGGAGGAGACATGGCTAGATCTTTGTTTTAGGAAAATCATGTTTGTGACTGTGTAAAAATGGATACAGATGGATTGGAATGGTGGGAAACTTAAGGCATGGACATGAATTAGCGGGATGATGTAATCTAGCTGTGGGGTGCTGAGGATCTGAAAAGGTGCTGGCTGTTGTAAGTAGAGAACAGAGTTTGTATTATACAATATATATTATGAGTAGAAATAACAATGTAAATCTTAGGACCCTTTTGTAACACTACTTCACTTACAACTCTTCAGTGTTCTTCTCTCTCTCCAGACTGTCTTCCAATTCTCTCACCAAAGGATCTCAGCTCCCACTTTACTGAGAAAATAGAAGCCATCCACCTGAAGCTCACTTTTCTCCCCTACTTCACATCTGAAAACCTCTCTTCTTCATTTCTCTTTCCATTCTCTCCTCTTTTGCTTCAGACTCTGATAAGGAGTTTTCCCTTAACAAGGCTAACCTCTTCACTTAGGCTCTTGATCAGGAATTCTCCCTTTGATCATTACCTCCAGTGGTCCTTCATGTTTGGAATCATCTTCCTTCTCACCCACATGTCTTACCATCTCTATATTCCTTGCAAGCAAAGTGTCAAGTACTATCATCTGTTCTTTACCTATTCCTTTCTGACCCCTACCCCAGTTATTAGGTCTCTTTCCCTCTAGAAACTATCTAGTTATCTATTTTGCATATTTATTTGCATATTTATCTACTTGTTGTTTTCCTTAGACCAGTGTAAACTTCATGAGGACACAGCCTGTTTCACTTTTGTAATAATAATAATGATGATAGCCAACATTTACATAGTGCTAAGTACTGTGCTAAGCACTTAAAATTATAATCTTATCTGATCCTCACAGTAACCTGGGAGGTAAATTATATTATTGTCCTCATTTTACAGATGAAGACACTGAGGCAATGAGAGGTCAAGTGACTTGTCTATGGTCATACAGCTAGCAAGTGTCTGAGACTGAATTTGAAAACCTTAGGTCTTCCTAAATCCAAGCCTAGCTATCAATCCACTGTGCCATTTTGAATGACCTGTACCTTGCATGAAAGGAAGTATTTGGTCAATGTTTGTTAAGTTGAAACTTATGAAGAAAATCTCTCCCCTCCTCACCAGCTCCTCAACTTAGGAGAGGCAAGCAAAAGAATTGTTATATTTAATTTCTCTTCTAGACCATCATTTTACATCCATCTCTCATCAACTCTGCCTGTTCTGAAGCAATTATCACCCTCCTATTTTTCATTGACATCTATTAACCTGCAGAACACTCTCCTCTGTACCTCATCATCCTCTTCCTCATTTTGTTCACCTACAGAAAGTGCCTTAAGGGATAGTGAATCCCCTTTCCTACTCACTTCACATGGAGGCACGTTAATCTCTTGTCACATGTGAGAGAGCAGATTCCTGTTTGGCTTATAGTTTGAACTAGATGACCTTGTATGTCCTTTCCAGATCTGGCATTGTTATTCTATGTGATTCTGAGATTTCACCCTTTCTGACAATTCCAGTTTATATAACCTCCTCATGTTTACTCTTTCCTCCTAAGTACCCTTGTCCCTGATGCCCACATGGTTACCCATAGTGACCATTTTATTTGCTCAGGAAGCATTAGAGTCTGTGGCGAGGATATGGAACAGACTCTGGAACACTAAAATACATACAGGCTGTAATTTAATTTAATTTGAATCACCTTTGCTTCCCCTTTAGACCTGATTTCACCTTGGCAGTTCCATTAATAAGGGGTCTTTGTAAATTTCATCTAGGCCAGGGATTTTTATACTATTTTGTATCATGAATCCTTTTGGCTGTCTGGTGAAGCTGATAGGCCTCATCTCAAAAAATGTTTTTAAATGCCAAAACAAAAACAAAATGCAGATATAAAGGAAATGAATTGTAGTGAAATATAGCTAAAATACATTTAGAAAACAAATTTAACCCCAGATTAAAAATCTTCATCCAATTAATTGATAAGAAAGGGAGAGAAAGCAAGAGAGCAGAGAGAGAATAAGACAGAAATGGGTAGGAGGAAATAAACATTTATTAAGTGCCTACTATTTGTCAAGTACCATTCTAAGCATTTTACAAATGTTATCCATTGAGGCATAACAACCCGAGTAAATAGGTGCTTTTATCATTATTATCATTTCATAATTGAGGAAACTGAGGCAGACAGGGGGTAAATTACTTGCCTAGGATTACAAAGCTAATAAATGTATGAAGTTAGGTTTCAACTTAGGTTTTCCTGACTCCAGGTCCAGAATTCTATCTATTGTACTTCCTAGCTGTCTCTAGACAGAGAACTTTCAGAGACAAAGAGGGAAGGGTCAAGGGAAGACTGGGGTAAAAGAAAGAAGAAAGTCTGGTGGATTTTTCTCTGTATAAGTTGTCTTAAATCAGGATCCCGTTTGTCTAGTACTCATTGTTTGGGCTTGATCAGGCACCTACCTCTCCAGGGCTCTCCATCTCTCTCTATTTCTGCTCTAAGTCCTAAACTGCTCCTACTTCTCGAACCATAGGAAACTGGGGAATTTGCCTCCTCACCATTTTTGCTTAGTCATTTTTCAGTCATATCTGACTCTTCATGACCCCATTTGGGATTTTCTTGGCAAAGGTACTAGAATGATTTTCTATTTATTTCTCCAACTCATTTTAAAATGAGGAAACTGAGGCACAGTTAAGTGACTTGCCCAGGATTACACAACTGGTAAGTGTCTTAGACTAGCTTTGAAGTCAGGAAGATGAGATTTCCTGACTCCAGGCCCTGCTCTCTATCCATTGCACCATCTAGCTGCCCCTTCTTATACCAGAAGTGTTTTAAATAGCATAATACAAATAATAAAAATGAGAAAAGTAACGACATTTAGCATCATTGTTCAGTTGTGGTATTAGTGAATAAATATATACGTTGGATGGTCAAGACCAGATTGGACCACAAGCACAGTTAAGCCACTTTTGTCTTCAAATGAAAGTCCTGCTATCCACCTTTAGGAAGAATTGGTAGAAAGAGTGTTTAATTTGGAATCAGAAGACCTAGGTAAAAATCTCACCTCTGATATTATATGATTTTGTGCAAGTCTCTTCAACTTTCATTCCTCAGCACTTAGTGGCTGCCACATAATGTATTTAATACATACTTGTCAGTTATCTAATTTTGATTAATAATATTTGTACTACCTACTTCACAGGGTTATAAGGAAATTACTTTATAGACCTTAAAATACTATAGAAATGTGAGTTGTTATAATCTATTCCCATCAGTTAATATGAGCGAATTCTTATCCATGCAACTAATAAGCCATGTGTTATATCCAAAGGCTTTTTTATGAGCAAGACAACATCTCCCCAAAACAAATGGAATTCTTTTTTGGGAGGAGGTGCTAGGATTGACTTAAGTTAAAGCATTGCTCTAATCTTAATGCTTCAAAGTTATAGTGCAATGGAAAGATCCCTAGTTTAGAAATTAATAGGCCTATGTTTTTGTTTTTAATTTTTAATTATTTCTGTTAGTCTTTTATCATAAAGGAATTTTTATAAACCATTTTTGAAGTGCATACTTTACTTCACTTTATTCTATTCTTTTTTTTTTTTTTTGCCTTTTGGAGGGTAATTGGGATTAAGTAACTTGCCCAAGGTTACACGGCTAGTTTGCGTGTGTGTGTGTGTGTGTGTGTGTGTTAAGTGTCTGAGGCCAGAACCAAACTCAGGTCCTCCTGACTCCCAGGCCAGAGCTTTTACTCACTGTGCCACCTAGCCACCCCACTTCATTCTATTCTTATTTATGCGTGTGTGTGTGTGTGTGTGTGTATAAAATCATTGGTTTTCTGATAAGCATACCAGATTTGTTACTTTTAAGAAGCTTTGGCCACATACAATTAGTCCCTTCACTTCTTTTCCTTTCCCATTCTTCTTAAATCTCTGGGTTTTTATTTCATCATTCTACTGAAAATGTTTTTTTGAAGCTTACCAATGATCTCTTTACTGCCAAATCTAATGATTTTTTCAATGTTTATCTTTCTAGATCTCACTGCAGCTTTTGCACTGCTCATTACTCTTTTGTCTGTGATGTTCTCTCTAGATTTTTGTGGCATTGCTCTTTCCTAGTTCTCCTAAATATCTGATCAATGCTTCTCTGTCTCTGTCTCTGTCTCTGTCTCTGTCTCTGTCTCTGTCTCTGTCTCTGTCTCTCTCTCTCTCTCTCTCTCTCTCTCTGTCTCTCTCTGTCTCTCTCTCTCTCTCTCTCTCTCTCTATATATATATATATATATATATAATTTATTTATATATATTTAATTATTATTTTTTTATTTTTGACTCATGGCATCAGGAACTTTCACCTCACAAACTTTCATCTAATGAACAGAAGAGGGCTGAGTGAGAGAAGGTTGAAGGAACCTCCTCACTATTCCTGGACCCTGCCCTTAGACTTAGAGGTTCTGACTAACCCCATGTTTGAACCCTGGCTATGATACACAATAATTATATGAGTTTAGGCAAGTTACCTCACCTATTTGGGTCTCCATTTATTTAACTGTCTAATAAAGAGGTTGGATTAGATCATTTCTAAAGTCCTTTCTAGTTCCAGCATTCCATGATCCTATGTTTGTGCCTCTCTGCCCAACGCCAAGCATTTTGGGTACTTGGTCATATCAGACCAACTCAAAGGTGTAATATCCTACTAATTATTGGGGAAATGATATCGTATGCTTGCTAATTTGTTGTTGTTGACTCATTTCAGTCTTTGTGACCCTATTTGTGGTTTTCTTGGCAAAGATACTAGGGTGGTTTGCCATTTCCTCCTCCAGTTCATTTCACAGATGAGGAAACTGAGGCAAACAGGGTTAAGTGGCTTGTCCAGGGTCAGACAGTTAGTGAGTATCTGAGACCAGACTCTAATTCATGTCTTCCTGACTCCAGGCCAGGCACTCTATCCGCTGCTCCACATAGCTGCCCTTTGCTTGCTAATAAACAATGCTAATATAATCATAAGATATTATTGTGTATTAGATAGCAATCAGCAAGCTTTTTTTGAACCTTGACCCAGTCACCTATAGATTGTGTAATTCTGGACAAGACAGTTTCTCCATTCTTGCCCATGATATTTGCAAGGTACTTGCCTGTAGATCTGTTCCCAGACTCCCTTGATTTACCAGTCATTTGTCACACAATTAATTCATCAATATCCATAATCATTTACTAAGTGCTAGCTACATAGAAGTAGGTGCTAGGGATAAAAATGCAAAGAATGAAACAATATCTACTAAAGTAGTTTGCATTAGATAAGCACATATATGAATATATACAATATAAAAATAAAAGGAGTAAATAGAAATAAATATAAAGTAAATACAAAGAGGAAAGGAATACAAAGAATGAAAAAAATCCCTACTCTTAATTAACTTATTTTTTTTCCTTTTTTTGGAGGGCAATTGGTGTTAAGTGACTTGCCCAAAGTCACACGGCTACTAAGTGTGTCAAATATCTGAAGCTGTATTTGAACTCAGGTCCTCCTTACTCAAGAGTCAGTGCTCTATTCACTGTGCTACCTACCTGCCCCGGAGCTTATATTTTAATGGAGGATTCAAGTATAAATATAAGTGGACATAGAATAAATAAAAATAAATATAGGGTAGAGACAGAATTTATTATTTCATTGGTTTGAATAATTCCCAGGTGAGGAAACTCCTTTTGCCTGTGCAAGTAGGCACTGTATTTGCAATGTCTTACCATTGAACAATTGTCTAGGGAACTGAGAAGTTAGGTTACTTGCTCAGGGTCAGACAGTCAGTGGACATTGATGAACCCAGGTCTTTCTTTATCCAAGGTTAATTCTTTCCAATATGCCATAGTAGCTCAGTAGATAGGTAGATATAGGTAAATAAACAGATAAAAATTAAATACAAGACAGTTGGGAAGGATGGGACTAGCATTGGTAAGGTTTTTTATTAAAGGCTTCATTTAAAAAATGTATTTTTAATTACATCCCTAAAGAACATAGGGGTCCTAGGAGATGGTGTTGAGGAGGCATTCCATTTTTGATATGAGATGTGGTTGAGATGAAAGATGCAATGCTGGATGAGGAATAAAGATGGCCAATTTTGCTAGATGACCGAATGTGAAAGGGAAGTTATACACAAAGATATTGAAAGGATTGATCAGGGTCAGAGTGTAATTATAAAATCTAAAAAAAAGGGTTTATATTTTTATCCTAGAAGCAATTGGAAGCCACTGGAGTTTTTTAATTAGAGGAGTTACATGGTTAGATCTAGGCTTAAGAAAAATCCCATTGGAAGATGTGCTGAGGAGTGAAGTGGGGAATGGTTTGGGCTAGAGAGACAATTAGGAGATTATTTCAATAATCCAAGTTAAAGGGGGTTTGGACCTTAAACTAAGGTAGGGGCTGGGTATGCAGAGAGAAGGGGTCAGATGTTGTAGATGGGATAAAGGGATAGACAGCAAGACTTGGCAACTGATTCAATTTGTATAGTCATGGAGAATGAACAGTATAGGATAATACCAAAATTATAACCTTAGGAAATTAGAACAGTGATAGTACCTTCAACAGATATAGAAAATTTCAGAAAAGGTGAAAGATGATAGCAAGAGGAAGATAATGGGTTCTGTTTTAGACATGTTGGATTTTAAATATCGTAGGCACATCGAATTCAAAATACACTGTTAGTGATTTAAGACTGAAACTCAGGAGAGTGACTGGTGCTGTCCATATAGATCAGTGAGTCATCTATGATAGCAATAATAATGAAACCCATGGTAGCTGAGGAGGTTATCAGGACAGAGAGTACAGCAAGAGAAGTGAAGACCATCTTTGACAGAGGTTTAGGCAATATCCACAGATAAAGGGTATGATATGCTTAATGAGCCAACAAAAGTAGAGAAAGTTGTGTCATGAAAACCTAACAGAGTATCCAGGAGGAAAGAATGGTTGACAATGTTAAATGCAACATGAAATAAAGGCCAAGGAGAAACAGAGACAAGATGTGGACACCAGACTTGTCTTAGTTCTATAGGACCAACAATAATTCCTCTGCTTCTAACCAAAATATGAAATGGGACATGAAGTCTGTTTTCTGTAGGTAGCTAAAGTACCACAATGGATACAATGCTGGGACTTGAGTCATGAAGACCTAAGCTCCAGTATCATCTCAGTCATGTGTGACCCTGGGAAAGTAATTTAACCTCTCTGTTTCTTCATTTGTAAAATGAGGATAATAATAGCATTTGTCCATCTTTTCTTCTCCCTTTACACTATTTCACGTGGCGATCTCACCATCTCCCATGGATTCAATTATCATCACTTTGCTGAATATTCTTAAATCTACTTATCCAGTCCTGACTTCTCTACCTACCTCCAGTCTTGTATCTACTACTGTCTATTAGATATTTTGAACTAGGTGCCTTAAACTTTTTAAACTTAACATGTCCAAAACTGAGCTTATTTTCTTTCCTCCCCCCAAAAAATCCCCCTTCCAAAGTTGCCTCTTACTGTCAAGTAAGAGGACTATTGGGAAGACCCCCATCTTGCTAGTCCCCCAGGTTTGCAATCTGGATATCATCCTTTACTTCTCACTTTCACATCCCATATACAAACTGTTGCAAAGGTCTGTTGACTTCAGCTTTGCAAAATTTCTCAAATACACCCCCTTCTTTCCTCTGACATTGCCACCATCCTGGCACAGGCCCTCATCACCTCACAGCTGGCCTCCTGCAGTAGCCCTCTGGTTGACCTATTTGCCACAAGTCTTTCCCCACTCTAGTCCACCCTCCATTCAGCTGCAAAAAATGATTTGCCTAAAACACAGATCGAAACATATGACCTCCTACTCAATAAACTTTAGTGACTCCTTATCACTTCAAGATTAAATATAAAATCCTTAGTTTGATGTTCAAAACTTTTTATAACCTAACTCCATTTTCCCACCTCTCCAATCTTCTTATACCTTATACACCTTCCCATGTACTCTTACATTCAGTGACACTGGTCTCCTTGATGTTCCTTAAACATGAAATTCTATCTCTCAGCTAAGAGCATTTTCTCTGGCTCTTCCCCAAACCTGGAACATTATCCCTTCTCATTTTTGCCTTCTGATTTCTCTGGCTTCCATCAAGTTCTAGCTAAAATTCCACTTTATACAAGAAGTCTTCTCCTATCCAGCTTAATTCTAGTGCTTTCTTCTGTGAATCATGTCCTATTTATCACACACACACATATACATCTATCTGTGTGTATATATGTGTGTATATACACGTATATGAAATACAATGTAATATATATGCATATGTGTACACATATGCACATACACACACACATATATATACACACATTATTTGTGTAGTTGTTTAAATTTTTCTCCCCTATTAGACTGTGAGTTTCTCTAGATCAGAGACTGTCATTTACCCTTTTTTAAAATTGCGAGTACCTAGCACAATTCCTAGCATATAGTAGGCACTTAATAAATAGTTGTTGCCTCACTGATTTACAGGTTTGTTGTGAGAATCAAATCAGATAATTTGTGTAAAGCACCTTTCAAACATTGGAGCACTTTATAAATGTTCATTATTATTTTTCTTCCATTCAAATTATTGGTTTTAATTTGCTCTGGGAACAGCATAGTCAATGCTTATAGTCGATAAAGACAGTGTTGCTGGTAGAGTATCTAAATGTGCACATACCAAGAGTAAGAAAGTGATTCACACTTCTAATCTTCACTCTCTCTTTAACACTATCAATGTTGCTTCTCCCTATAGGATTTGCTTTTACTCAGTTGATATGTATTAAAACCCTTACTGTATGCCAATCACTATGGTAGTTACTGGGGAAGATGCAAAGGTTAGACATGATATTATACTTATCTATATGGAATTTAGAATCTAGTAGGATAAAAGAAGCTAGAATTTTGAGAGTTTCCCTCTATGGAGGTCTATGACCAAACCTAGCTAACCACTTTCTGAGTACATCGTATAAAGTACAGAAATCCTTTAGGTTAACTGGCATCTGAATTCCCTTTTAGTTCTGGAATTCTTTGAACTAAACATGTTAATAAATAGAAAACGGCTGAAGATTTTTTAATAAAAGACTGACATGATTAGATCTATGTATGCACATGAAATATTGTCAAAACAAGGTGAAGGTTGTATTATCATACTATTTTTTGCAGGGAAAATATAGAGAAATTGCATATTTGAGAATATAACTGGTTGAATGTCTGGGTTGAAAGAGTGTCATTAGTGGTTCAACACCAGTGTGGCAGGGACACTCCAGTGGAGTGCTCTGGGCTGGGCTTCTTAAACTTTTCCCACTCATAGCCCCTTCAGCAATGGGGACTGGTGCTTGGCCCAGTGCTATTTAATATTGTTATCAATGATGTGGAGTGTTTCTTGAAGATCTACTTGTCTAGTATGTTATAATGGGTATCTATTTTAAGTATGGATTATACTAGGTGACTGTTAAAACTTCTTCCAACCCCCAAATTCTGTGTTTCTGTAATAAGAAGAAAGTAGGGATGGGAAGAACTGTTAGAAAACTGTTGCTTTAGTCTAGAGGGGTGGTAATGGGGGCCCAAACTGGGGGAGGGGGTGGGGCGGGTAGCAGGCATTGAAGAAAAAAATAGATTTGAAAGTTGTTGCTAAGGTAGAATTGATAGGACATGGTGATTTATTAAATAAGAGAGGTTAGGGAAAAGGAAGATTCAAAGATAACCCCAAGATGGTATGTATGGTAGTCTGGGTGATTAGTTGTAAAAAAGGCAGAAAGAGTGAAGTAAGGAAAAGCAGGTTTAGGGAAAAGATATCCAGCTTATTTTTGGACATGTTGAAATTGAAGAGCCAGTGGAACATTCAGGTATAAATGTCCTGTAGGAAGTTAGAAATACAGGTTCCCCGTCACCACATTTCAATCTGGCTCCTGGTTCCATTGTTCTATTGAAATTACTCTTTTGGAGATTATAGGCAACTTACTAAACACTCAAATCCCATGGTCTTGGTTTTCTTTCAGTCCTAATCTTGCTTTTCCTCTCTGCTGTATTTTCTTCTGTTTGCAACCTATGCTTGCTGTATTCTCTCTCTCCCTTGGTTTCATGGACACCACCCTCTCCTTGTTCTCCTCTTGTCTGCATAATTGCTCTTTCTCTGACTCCAGTGAGAAACTCAACATTCTGCAGACCTGAGATTCCTCTCTAAATTTTGACTCCCTTTCTATATATTTTCATTTTCTCATACATTTGATCAGCAATGAGTCAACAAGCATTTATTAAGTACTTACACTTTGTGAAGTGTGGGAAATAAAACAAAAAAATCCAAATCTTTCCTGTCTTTAAGGATCTTGTATCTAATGGGGAAGGAATGTACAGAAATAGGAACATACAAAATGAATACATATGCACTTCATGTAACTTGAGAGAAGAAGACAGTTTAGAAGGACAAGAAAAGGTTTCCTGCAGAAGGCAGCATTTGAACTGGGTCTAAAAGGATGCCTTTCAATGCAATGCTAATAGCTAGCATTTCTATAGTCCTTTAAATTTTGCAAAGCACTTTGCAGATATCAACTCATTTGATCCTCATAACAACCCTATAATGTTGGTGCTATTATTATCATCATTTTATAGATAAAGAAACTGACTCATGAAAAAGTTAACTCTAATCAGAGTAATACAGCTAATAGGTATCTGAGACAAAGTTTTGAACTCAGGTCTTCCTGGTGCCAAATCTCATACTCTATCCACTGTTACATCTATCTACCTGATGATACTCACCCACCCCCTTTCAGGATAGAAATAAAAATATAAAATAGAAGAATCCTGTCCAGTTCTTCACAAGACCCCTTCTCTGATGTTTCCCTGTGTCAGACTTGATCATGTACTTTGCTTCAGATCATAGACAAATCCACAAGAAATTCTTTCTCTGGAACTAGAAACCTGTGCTTTCTTTCACCCCAGCTACTGTGTTAATTCTTCATAGAGGCCCCAATGTCTTTTTTTGGGGGGGGGCAGTGCTGCAAACATAGAACATCATCTGTGTAAGAGATTTCCATGCCTAGAAACTCCCTCCATAGGATTCATATTAGTAATTTATCTGCAATTTAGAGAATTATCTGGTATCTTGCAGCCACACAAATAGTATCTGTCAGAAGGAATCCTTACAATTAGGTCTCCTTGACTCTAAGGGCTGCTCTTTGCTTTCTGCTGATCCACACTTTCTTTCTAAGTTTCTAACATGCAATTATCATTTCCATTATCTAATATATATATATTTATATATAAATTTACTTTTACAATATTCAGTTCAACTATCCCTTGAGTTCAAATTTTCTCCCCCTCTTCCCCCTCCATGGCATCATGTAATCAAATATAGGATCAACAAATTACCTCACATTAAACATTGGTCAGGTTGTAAAGAAGGATTATAACCAATGGAATGAACAATGAGAAAGAGGAAACAAAACAAAACGGAGGGAGAGAGAGAGAGAAATAGAGAGAGAGAGAGAGAGAGAGAGAGAGAGAGAGAGAGAGAGAGA